>NC_089722.1:44314196-44466696 GCF_035083965.1 Branchiostoma lanceolatum
CAGGCCCTACGCTGCTCCGCGGAGTAGATTACAGCAGGCCCTACGCTGCTCCGCGGAGTAGATTACAGCAGGCCCTACGCTGCTCCGCGGAGTAGATTACAGCAGGCCCTATGCTGCTCCGCGGAGTAGATTACAGCAGGCCCTACGCAGCTCCGCGGAGTAGATTACAGCTGACCCTACGCTGCTCCGCGGAGTAGATTACAGCTGGCCCTACGCTGCTCCGCGGAGTAGATTACAGCAGGCCCTACCATCGGTAGCTCCGCAAAGTAGACTACGGCAGGCCTGATCTGTGGAGTAGACTATAGCAGCCAAGTTCCATGGAGTAGATTACAGCAGGCCCTACACTGCTCCGCGGAGTAGATTATTACAGCCCGCTCCGCGGAGTAGATTATTACAGCCCGCTCCGCGGAGTAGATTACAGCAGCCCGATGATTTACTACTGGATGTGAGATAAGGACATGGCTGCAGATCTGTCCACTCGTCCCGACGTCAGATCGACTCCAATTCTACATGATAGACCGGCGCCGTCCGCAGATACTTAATAAATCCGACCTTCCGAGGGGGGGGGGAATTAACGGTGCACAAAGTTGCTGCCTGAGCATCGCGAATTTCTGCTCAAACTTTCGAGCTGAGCAGGAGAACAAGTTAAGGCCACACCAATGTAATCTACTGTTTCTCGGACATTGAAAATGTACAATTTTAGCAAGCGGACAGAAAACAGATTGGAGGAAACCTTGACTCTAACTCTGTTCACTCGTACCGAGGTACAGACTGGTTTAGACTGTGTTCATGTTGATAATTTTTGCATCAGTTTTGAGAAACAAGAAATCAACTTGCAGTGGCCTAATGTAGACAGGAGGAACTCGAGACCTGATGTCAGGCCGGACCTGGGAGCCGTTCGGGAGAGATTCGTCCGATACACGGGAGTGATACCGCTGTAATTAGAGCCGCTGACGTCCCCTGCTCGACCTGACCAGAGATTTCGGCCCATCTCCAGGCAGGGCTGGAAATGCTGGGGACATGATCCATCCACTTTTGTGCACCTAACATGGGAGCCGTGCACCGTCTTTTTGACCATGGGTGTCTCTAGAATATTTGAGTCGGGTTATGTACAAAAAGGTACTAAGTCAGAAAGAGAGAAAAACTTTTGTTGTATTGGTCATTTGAGTTTTTGAACCTTGCTAGAGAATTTGAAATTTCAGTTCTGACATTGAGTCTGCATTGATGCTGCTTTATTTCATGTTGCGCACCACAATGTTTCCTATGCACTTAAATGTTAAGGTTAGATGCACCGTAGAGCACCAATTATGCACCGTGGAGCACCCATTCCTAAAACTGAGTTTCCATTCCCGCCTGGTTATGAGTGATGAGTGATCTGAGCTGGATCAGTGCCGACGCCACGATTGATCTCCGAGCCACACATCCCTCAAACCTCGATATCAGCCCATTCCCAACGTCATTATCCGGCCAGGTGCGATGCTGGCCGGGCCAAACGGCCCTCCCGACACCGGGTCTGGCCCTCTGGCCCGCACCGCCGGTAAATGTTACTAATTGAATCTGATAATTAGGAGAACCAGAGGCAGGACAGGGAGACATCCATCACAGTCTTGTACAGCCTTGAGCCGCCGGGTTGTACGAACCAGAAAACAGATCAAGCCAGTTTTACATGCGCTCCTGGCTGCAGCCATCATGGCTATCTGCCCATCAGTACAGAACAAACAAAGGTCATCTGAAGGTGACTCCGCATCAGGAAACTTTGCTTTTACTGCAGTCCGCTGGACGGGAGAACGGGCCGTATTTCTCCCCGCGCATCTGCTTGGCTAATGGCTTCCCCAACAGTGGCTCCAGGACATGCCCAGCTGACCCGACACTTAGAGACTTGTACACCTTTCACAGAGGTCACCGAAGGTTAAGGGAGGGCCCAAGGCGCCTATCAAGTGGCCTGTGAAGCTGAGATGTGCTGCCAGCCAGCCAGGAGAAGGCAAAGGCTCAGAGATCTGGCTGGCAAGGAGAAATATGACCATTATGAGGAATGGAGATAGGTTACACCGCAAGTGCAGCTAGGAGGAACTGGCATGTCACCATGTATACTAAACTGTTACACAGTGACACGAGGATTGAGTGATATTTGGATGAAGCAAAACTGTTTAGAGTGACACTACATAGTACTGCAGCAACACAGCCTCAGAGCTTTGGCGAATGGGAGGAACATGAGAACTGGGAACAGGCAGTACAGAAGGCCAGTTTAACTGTGACACTAGCTGATGTGTTAAACTGTTACACAAGGCTCAAGTGACATCTGGCTGTAATTAAACTGTTTAAAATAACGGAGTGACATTAGATAGTACTAGAGCTGTGTTAAGACACAAGGCCCTACTGTTACATGTAGTGACACTAAAATGGCTGAGTAACATGATGTTGTACTAGAGCTGTTTAAATGACAGCGTGACACGAAGTCGGTTCTCCTGTGTTTAACAGTTTTTACAGTGTCACTGCTAGGAGGATCAGGAATGTGTGTTTAACTATTACACAGTGACACTAGGATCAAGTGATATTAGGCTGCATCTAAACTGACTAAAAATAGCCAAGTGACAATAGACAGCACAAAAACTGTTTAAAAAGGCCGAATGCCCCTGAGCTATAGTACATGTCTAACTGTTTAACAGTGCCACTAGCTTGTACGGACACATCAGTGTTACACCAAGTTTATCATCAACCTCTCCTACCCACTACTGGATGTGTGAATGTTCTCGACCTGGTTTCACTTCCCAGACAGGTGTAAGTAAATACCTGTGAGTCACCTGACCACACCTGGGGTAACACACCTGCTAGACAGTTATACACACCTGTGAGAAAGTTCTGTATGACCCAGTTTACTCGCAGAGCCAAAAATAGCCGCCAGACCGATAAGGAATGGAGACGTTATCTTAATTACAATCCACACCTGGATGCTAATCAGAACTCCTAACGAACGGACAGAAACACCTGTGATTTGGGACACACAAGGCAGGAGGTTTGGGCACCTGGGTGGGTTTACACGTTCTGACAGACTGGGCTGGAGGTTTGGGCACTTGGGTGGGTTTACACGTTCTGACAGACTAGAATGTGAGCTGTGGGCGAACAGAAATGTAAATGACACGGAATATTTGTATGGAATCTATTTTTGGAATAATCTGTCAAAGGTGGGAGGGACCGACTAATCCACAGAATTGAAGAGAAAACTGTAACAACGTTTTACAATGTCATAAGAGTTGGGCAGTCCTTCTACTGACAATTTTAACAGAGAGGAACGAAGCCTTACCAGCCATAGATGTTTGTTTCACAGGTCAACATCTGTTTCCATACACAAAACTGGCATCATAAATGTGACACATTAATGTCAACGTTTGTCTGTAACCTTATAAAAATGTCTCTGCTGCACTAAAAACCTGTCTACCATCTGTACATGTTATCGTCCCTGAGTGCACATTCGCACAACCAAGCCTACCCGGGGGACAGGACTAAATTAGCTCAACTCTCAACACTGGGCTGAAGCAAACTAATCACCTGGTCATCATCAACACACACACTAACGTCATCAGTAAAACTTTAGAGGATTGCAATCAGTTTCTGTTCATGTCAGATGGACAAACTACTTTGCATTTTCCCCATCCTGGCAACAATGGAATCACCCTGGCAACCAGGGGCCCGCCCCGGCAACCGCACCTGTCCTGTACAATCTGGTCCAGAGTTCTGGTGTTCGGGTTTGCTGTTTTGCAGGCAGGTGTCGTTGCCATGTTTGCCATTCCTGGCTGTCCTGGCACACAGGCAGTTTGCAGGGACGAAACACGTATGATATAAGCGACAACAAAACACACAAAACTTTGTAAAAAATCAGTCACCAATATCACTGGTATATGTTTCTTTCATTTTCCGTCCCTGCAAACATCACTACAGCCCCGGTTTGGAAATATGACCCTAGCATAAGGTGAGTCACCCTCCTTGTAGAGGGTACAGGTTAGCCAACCCCCCCCCCCTTAAAAGGTGTAGCGGATCAGTCCAAAATAGACCCTCCTTGTAGAGGGTACAGGTTAGCTAACACCCACCCCCCTCCTTAAGAGGTGTAACTGATCAGTCCAAAAGAGACCCTCCTTGTAGAGGGTACAGGTTAGCTAACACCCCCCCCCCCCCTCCTTAAGAGGTGTAACTGATCAGTCCACAATAGACCCTCCTTGTTTCCCTAAAAGGTCCTCCTGCACAACTATGACATCACCACGTGGGCATGCGGTTTCTTTACCGACACAATCCAGAGTGCCCTGACCCACTCAGAAAGTGTGCACAGTGCAGTGAGCCCATCTCCAGTGATCCAGCATGGAGAAAACAACCCAGGTAGAGAGCACAGTACAGCGATCCAATCTAGATCAGGCATTGAGCAGGGGTAAAACTGACCCACATAGATAATACACCTGTCCTATAACACACCTTGTCCTGTAACACACCTGTCTACCATTCCCAGACCGAAATGCAGTACCTGTACAGTGATTCCATCTACTGTGATCAAACATTGAGCAAGGGTAAAAAAAACCAGCACCAATCTTACTGCACAGCCACGGAGCTGGGATGCCACCTCTAAACACACGACGGTTGGCACTGAATTAAAAACTGCACTTATAGGTGTTGCTACTTACAGATGCTCCCCGAAACACAATGGTATACCCCATAACCTGGTTTTTCCCTGTCAAACCCTGTGAGACGTTTGGCGCTGAAATAATCACGACCTGCCCAGGTTTAAACATTATCAGCGCATCAAACCTCCGGCAGACAGGCCCGTCGCCGCTGCACTCTGCTGTAATCCGGGGAAAAATGAAGCTGTCGAACGGTGACATCCCAACTCTACATCACAAAACCAGCCCACAACCCCACAAAAAGCCCCCCCCTCCCGCAATCGGACATGACATTGTTATACTGCATCTCTGGGAGCATCACTACTGTAGCTGGCAGGACAACCCACGGTATCAGTCTATCAAAACTAAACTCTCAGTCTCTGCTAGAATCAGTCTGTCTGAGTCTGTCCACACAAAACTTAACTCTCAGTCCCTGCGAGAATCCCTCTGAAAGCCACACAAACCTAAACTCTCCGTCTATCAAACCTAACCTCTAGTCCATCAGTCTGAGATCCACACAAGCTCAGGCTTAAACCCTGTGCTGCGTTTAATGACCTTCTAGTGTGACCTTGACTTCTTCAGGTAGGCAGCGTAGATAAAGGGGCACAAGGATTTTGACCATACAGAAGCGTCTTACCCAAGCTTTCCTGTTGTCCAACAACCTCCAGACTTACACTGGGCGATGTTACAAAGGTGAGGTACAGGATAGGAGTTTCCTCGCGTTTCTGCTGGCTCTTTCCTTTCTACTTCCTTAAGATGGGAGCTAAGACGTGATATGGGTTTCAACTCCTCAAAGACGGGAGCTAAGACGTGATATGGTTTTCCGTCCTTAAACTTAAAGACAGTGCCTAAGACTGTTATGGTTTTCCTTCCTTCAACTTAAAGACGGCGGCTAAGACATGATATGGGTTTCCCTTCTCAAAGACGGGAGCTAAGACGTGATATGGTTTTCCTTCCTAAAACTTGCCGGCTAAGACGTGATATGAAGTCCTTAAAGACGGGAGCTAAAACATGATACGGTCTCCCCTTACAAGATTACCCAGACGCGCTGGTGCAGGCCTGCAGTTGTACCCTCCTTACAGACTGCAGGGGAAACCTGCACAGCAGCTGATACTGCTGTAAGCCCCTGGGGGTGAGGGAGCAGGGATATTGGACACCACCTCTGCACTGTTGCTATTACAGAACAGGGCTCGAAATTCATTTTTCACCTAACCTAAACTCTGGCAAATTAAAATAAACTAGAATATCAGCAAAATTTACTAAGTAGTTACAAATCCCACTGCCTCTCTTTGGGGCTTGGAACTGGAATTTTAAGAACTACATTAACAAAGTACAAAAAAGGTTACATTGCTCCTCTGATCATCAAATTTCAAGAATGTTCTGTTTACTAGTGTAAAATAGTACCTCTGCCCAATAGCCTACATAAATATCTAGGTGCAGTGCCTGATACATGGAGCTATGCTGCCCCGACGACTGACTTTATCTATGAGAGAGTGAGAGAGTGAGAGAGTGAGTGAGTGAGTGAGTGAGTGAGTGAGTGAGTGAGTGAGTGAGTGAGTGAGTGAGTGAGTGAGTGAGTGAGTGAGTGAGTGAGTGCCTGATATTGTGTACCTAGTATTTCCAGCCCTGTTGCTATTACAGAAATCCCCCCACCGCCCAAATTTGTTCCACCCTAATTTTCTGCCATGTCTCCGCAGGGCTGCGACCCAGGGGGCAGAGGTCAGAGGTCGAGTCAGCGGAACACGTGTTTGAACCTGACACTTGAACCCGACACCTGCCGGCACAGGTATGACGTTTACTCAGTCTGTTAGCAAGGTCACGGGGTCGTCTGGGACAATGAGTCGTGGCAGAACAAACAAGCCCCGGAATGCGGCAGGTAACCCGATACGGGCCTGAAGGGGCGGCAGGTAACCCGATACGGGCCTGAAGGGGCGACGGAACGTTTGAGTGACAGGTCTGAGCTGGAACACGTCTTAAACTTTCACTGTCTCAGACTTTCACTGTCACTGCAGCAAACGTCTTAAACTTTCACTGTCTCACACTTTCACTGTCACTGCAGCAAACGTCTTAAACTTTCACTGTCTCAGACTTTCACTGTCACTGCAGGCAAACGTCTTAAACTTTCACTGTCTCAGACTTTCACTGTCACTGCAGGCAAACGTCTTAAACTTTCACTGTCTCAGACTTTCACTGTCACTGCAGGCAAACGTCTTAAACTTTCACTGTCTCAGACTTTCACTGTCACTGCAGGCACACGTCTTAAACATTCACTGTCTCAGACTTTCACTGTCACTGCAGGCAAACGTCTTAAACTTTCACTGTCTCAGACTTTCACTGTCACTGCAGCAAACGTCTTAAACTTTCACTGTCTCACACTTTCACTGTCACTGCAGCAAACGTCTTAAACTTTCACTGTCTCAGACTTTCACTGTCACTGCAGGCAAACGTCTTAAACTTTCACTGTCTCAGACTTTCACTGTCACTGCAGGCAAACGTCTTAAACTTTCACTGTCTCAGACTTTCACTGTCACTGCAGGCAAACGTCTTAAACTTTCACTGTCTCAGACTTTCACTGTCACTGCAGCAAACGTCTTAAACTTTCACTGTCTCACACTTTCACTGTCACTGCAGCAAACGTCTTAAACTTTCACTGTCTCAGACTTTCACTGTCACTGCAGGCAAACGTCTTAAACTTTCACTGTCTCAGACTTTCACTGTCACTGCAGGCAAACGTCTTAAACTTTCACTGTCTCAGACTTTCACTGTCACTGCAAGCAAACGTCTTAATAAACTTTCACTGTCTCAGACTTTCACTGTCACTGCAAGCAAACGTCTTAATAAACTTTCACTGTCTCAGACTTTCACTGTCACTGCAGGCAAATGTCTTAAACTTTCACTGTCTCAGACTTTCACTGTCACTGCAGGCAAACGTCTTAAACTTTCACTGTCTCAGACTTTCACTGTCGCTGCAGGCACACGTCTTAAACATTCAATGTCACAGATGTCTTATAGTATACTTCTATACATATATACGTCTCAGACTTCCACTTAAACTTTCACTGCCAAGGCTGGCACACATCTCAAGCTTGGACTTGGAGGGTGCAGCTTTCCTTGTCATGTTACATTTCCGCTCCTGACACCACCCGATGTAAACACAGGCCAGACCAATTCAGTCGGTCGGTTCAAGTCATTAAGATTCAAAGAATTAAAGCTGAACTAAAAAAAACTCAAACATGACTGGAAAGTCTGAACCTAATGTTACACGGTTCCAGGGAGAGAATCTAGTCAGATGCAGGGTGTCCTTTCCAGCCTTAACTGCTTGCTAAGTTTTTACTCTAACTAAAATGTCGGCATCCCTGTCAGCTTTCCCTCTACGTGAGGACAGCCAACTCGAGTTAGCCGGGTCAGATTCAAGTTTTCTGTGTTCTCGTCTCAACTACTTGCTAAATTCTAGTCTAAAACGTTGGGAACCGAGAACTGAAATCAGACTGGCTGTCAGCTCCCCCTACATGAGGTATGCCCCTGCTCTCCCCACCCTGGGGCTGTCAGCTCCCCCCATATGAGGTATGCCCCCTGCTCTCCCCACTCTGGGCTCTGCTCTCACGACTCTACAGACCCAAGCAAACCTTTCAGCGCAGCAGGCTGAGTTACGGCTGATTCATCACCAATGTGACAGACTAAAAACAACTCTGCATTTCTGACTCCAGGTTAACCTTCTCCCTGCTGCCTAACTCTGTAACCAATAGAGAAGTGGGTGCCAAACGGCTACTCGGTGTGCTAAAGGTTAAACAGCTGGGCCCTGTCCCGCCCTCCCCTGTCTGGTGTGGTTACGGCTGTAATTAATTTGCAAAGGTCAGACAAAAACAGGTTCTGTATAATCTACTGAAACTGCCACACAATTAGAACTCACACCTGGCTTGCAACAGCTACATGCTACTGTACACACACACAGCCTCGCCTGGACCCAGCCCACAGCTAAAATTAACCCAGTCTGCAGGCAACGTTTGGTTTGCTACAATTTCACACAACCTGAGCCTGCAAATGTTGCAATGTGAACTGGTTTGTCACAACCTCCGCCCTGTAGCAGCCCTTTGCAAATTGATCTCCACGAAGAGTATGACAAATCGCAGCAGGTCCCGCCGCCCCCCATGACAAATGGACTCTGCTCCGGAGAACCCTGCTCCGGAGAACCCTGGCCAGTAAAGGAGTAATCTGCTCCATTTGTCTCCTCCCTCCCTCCTTATCTCCGCTCGCTCGCTAACACTGAAACAAGGTGACTCCTGGCGAGGTAAGGGGTCGCGCCTAATGGCCGTAGGTAACATCTCTGACACATGTTAGCCCGTCCGCAGCCCGGGCGCCTCCATCCATCAACCCTACATTACTGTATTTACACTCATCGATCTTACATCATCACAACCATGCAGCCTCCTCTATTGCCTTAGTATTGATACAGCTCTCTACATGCACTGATACAACCTTCTACATGCACTGATACAACCTTCTACATGCACTGATACAACCTTCTACATGCACTGATACAACCTTCTACATGCACTGATACAACCTTCTACATGCACTGATACAGCTTTCTACATGCACTGATACAACCTTCTACATGCACTGATACAACCTTCTACATGCACTGATACAACCTTCTACATGCACTGATACAGCTTTCTACATGCACTGATACAGCCTTCTACATGCACTGATACAACCTTCTACATGCACTGATACAACCTTCTACATGCACTGATACAACCTTGCTGCCTCTAGCCTGGATGCCAGACCCCGATCTCTATCCTATCTATATCAAGTATATGTTTCTGTAACTCATGAAATGTGTTGTTGAATTTCCTTGGGGGCATGTTGGCCCTAGAGCCGAGGAGCCGGCCTGTGAAGGCCCTGGAAACAGTCTGGCATCCAGGCTACTGTCTATCTGCGCAGTAAGGTTGAGCCAACGTTTCACTTGGCCAGAGATGGGCCACTGCTTTTACCTGGGCCACTGCCTGGCCGCTTTGGGCCACGAAAAAGGGCCAGTAACAGGATTGGCCCTTCTGACTTGTCAAACCCGAAC
Organism: Branchiostoma lanceolatum; assembly: GCF_035083965.1. Lineage (NCBI taxonomy): Eukaryota > Metazoa > Chordata > Leptocardii > Amphioxiformes > Branchiostomatidae > Branchiostoma > Branchiostoma lanceolatum. Next base: position 44,323,917 of record NC_089722.1, read on the forward strand.
CCCCAGTAATAACCCCCCCCCCTCGCAGCCTTCTCTTCTAGCCAGACTTTGACTCAGTTTGAGAACAGCATCTGACAAGATGCCGCCTCTCTGACACCTTCCCTCTCCCATGTCAAAACTGAAGCTCTCTGCTTGACGACCAACTAGAGAAGACTTCTGGCAAGCGCAGAGTCGGATCCATGTGATATATCTGACCTAAATCCGCTGTCAAATACCATGAGTGTCCCGTCGAGTTGTGTGTAACTCCTTCTGCTGATGGATGGGAGAGGAGTTATAGATGAGGGGTGAGGCGGTTCGGCGACCCTTCTCCTGTCAGCTTGCCGACAAGCCTGTGAGGAAGAGAAATGTCCGCCTGTCGCCACAGGTCAGAAACCACCACCACGGAAAGGTCGGGACATCGCAGCAGAGCAGCTCTCAAACCAGATAAAACTTTCTCAGTTCTCAAACCAAACAGAACAGCATGAGAAAAACTTTCACAGTTCTCAGCACCCATTCCTCAGCTGCCAGGGAACCACTAGTGGCCCAGAAAACAACGGAGTAAAGACAGAGCACCAGCTGACAGCTCTCTGGAACCTTGATGCACCTTCCAGTGACCTTGAATACCCCTCCCCAGAACTGTCACAACTACGACCCCTACACCTATCACCCCCCTCGCATTGACAGCCCCCCCCCCTTGTGTTGACAGCCAGCCCCCCACATGACTTTGCATTCTTCCCCAGCCCCTTTCAGAGGCAGAAGCGTCTGCACTCCTGTCTGCTCATGCGTTCCCCTGCCAGGTCCGCTCAGCTCTGCACGGCTGTCACAAGGACTCACAACAAACCAACGCAGCCGTCAGGCAGGGAAAACAACAATCAGCTAACTAGATAGCTAGGTAGTCTGCACTACAGGCATCAGGGGCACCTACAACCATTACAACCACTACAGGCATCAGGGGCACCTACAACCATAGCAACCACTACAGCCGTCAGGGGCACCTACAACCATTACAACCATTACAGCAATCAATCTGGCATTTTTTTCCAGGAATTTTTTCCAGGAAAGAACTCTGACAACCTTATATGGAGCTTGCTAACTCTAATGTCATTGTGATGAAAGGACATTATTTTTGCAGAAAGGAAACTGGTGAAACGTCTGTTATGAGACATTGATATGAGACCTTGTTATGAAACATTGTTATGAGACCTTGTTATGAAACATTGTTATGAGACGACACCTGTCCATCCGTCAGGCGGCTTGACAGGTCCGAGTTTGACGTGTAGCGGAGAGCCGGCGGCGTGAGGCTCGCATCGCTCTGGGCTGACAAACCGGGCTGCGATCTGGGTTTGAGTGATGGCCCGATCAGCTCCAGCATTGGTACATAAATCATAGACGGGGGATAGCACAGCGATCTGCGCACTGATACCGGCTGGGAACCAGCTTTATACTGAAACCTTTATACATTACTAGGCATGGAACAAGTAGCTTTATACTGAAACCTATATACATTACTAGGCATGGAACAAGTTGCTTTACACTAGAGCCCTCTCCTTTCTACCATTACTGGACATGGAACAAGGATGGCTGTGGAACAAGGCTAGGTATGGGCTCTGAAACAACCCTGCTGAATCCTATGACTTTATATCTTCACTTCAAATGTCACATGTGCGGATACAGAGATATCAAACAAATCTAACATTAAACCATTTTAAACTCAAGCCAACTGACTTCAATGTTCAGTTATTGCAGCCTTGTTTGAAAAGTTTGGAGGTTTATTAGGGTTTTCCCACAGTCAATATCAGAAAAAAAAACTTATTGCTTTTCACAAAGATAATACACAAAGAGAAGAGGGATAGGAGTACGAGAACTGATACAAACATGCCATGTTCAATATCGACAGATGAGGCCATATCAGTGAAGATTTGTCCTGGTTTACGTGCAAATACAGCACTCATGATGATAGCCTAGTGCGTGTTGGGGGGAGGGGGGCGGAACATGACAAGAGATGATAACTGTCAGATAAAGGTCATATAAAGGTCGTGGAAATGTCAAAGGTGAGAGGAGTCATTAGCGCGTGTGCAGAGGTCTGACTGCCATTGTCACAGGGCGGCGTGTTTGAAGGAGGGGGAACCCGGGCGTGTGATTCGGTTCGGAACTACCAAGGTCACGCACGCCTCATCAATCGATGACAAGGTCGACTACCTTCGAGCTACTGTCAGTCCGCTGCACAAATGAAGCATCACTGAACAGATAGAGAATCCCTGTTCTAAAACACACATTGCAAAATAAGACGTCACTAAATCAGATAACACATCCCATGTCCTGGAAATAACATCAATGAACAATACAGCCTCCCGGACACGTGTCCTTTCCTTTCCCGTATATGACCAACTAGGGGTGTCATGAACAACTGTGTTCTTCAAATCCCCCCTTCCCATATATGGCAAAGAAGGGGTGTCATGCACAACTCCCTGGGTTCTTCAAATGCCCCCCTCCCCATATCTAGCTGCAAAGAAGGTGTTTGACCCTGTGATGTCACGACATGACCCCTGATGTCACGGAACTGTCAGCCGGGTTTCGTTTCCCATTCGTCGCACCCAGAGACAAATCTGGGATGAAACCGCGGAACAGCCAACTCCGCATCACCATGGTAACGTACCAGGAAGGTCATTCCTGACTCCCGGTGTCCTTGGCTGAGTAATCAGCAGAAGGACATACAGCGGGAGGGAAACTCCCGTCAGATTGCCTGGGAGGAACTTGGACAATGGCGATGGGCGCAGAAAGGTCATCGCGGAGAATTGGAAGAACTGCTCCCTCAAGTCACATGAAGCGTGAAGCCCTGACGAGAGTTTTCCCAGACTCCCGCAAACGCACACGCTCAAGGTGAAATAAAGGTCGCCACACAAACATGCCGTCCGCAGCTCAACCTTCAAACTCCACCATATTGAGGGGATTCCGCAGCTTACTGCCGCATATTGGGATTTCTAAATCAGGCCGGCTATCTGATTAGCAGACCTGTCCATCACAGAGATTTACGATAATCTAAGGAAGCTACACAAATGTTAATCTGCTTATTAACTCATTCGGCTCGGCCGGACCTACTTAAAAGCCCTGCAGGGAACTGTGGATGAAACAGGGAGGATTTTGGGGGCTGACTTCTGATAAAACAGGCCCGACTTTGGGCTGGCTTCTGATAAAACAGCCCTGACTTTGGGCTGGTTTCTGATAAAATGGGGGATTTGGGCCGAGAGTCGAGCTCCTTATGAGTTGGGATTCCGGCGGCTCCATCTGGAGCCGTTAAGCCGGACGGCATCTCTGAATGAGCTACTCCTGACGGCTGAGCGAGCTTCGGAGAACAAAACAACCAGGATAAAGGTGAACTGGGACAGTGGGACGGGAGGGGGAGGGGGGAGGGGGCAGCCGAAATGTCAGAGTGATTTATCAACAACAGTCTGCCTTTGTCCAACCCACAATGTCAAATTCCTCTGCTGGGCAACACCAATTCCGCTCGTTGGTTCACAGAAAATATAAACAGGAAAATCAACATAAAAACAGAGTTTGCGGGGGAGTCTGTTCCTTTGTACACGCAGTTTCAGGGAGTGAATAGTCAGATTCAGGTTCAAGTTGTCCTCCCAGCCCTCTATATCTGTCTTGAGCTCTTCATAAATATTTACTTAGAACGTCTGTGAACCGAGGAAATGATTTGTCATGGCCTGATCAGTGCTCAGAGCAACATCACAGCCTCCCGGAACAATAACAACACTCGTCGCCACGGCGACGCTCTCCCAGAACAATGGGACCATCGGCAACAGTCGCCATGGTAACCTGACAGTTTTATTGGCGGGGCTATTTTCTGGTTGTTTGAGCAGCGTGTTCCGGCGTATTGTTAGTTTGTCACGTCAGAGCTGAGAGGAAGATGTGCCAAACACTGGAGCTAGTTCACAGTCAGGTGGGCTTCATGTGCCAAACACTGGAGCTAGTTCACAGTCAGGTGGGCTTCATGTGCCAAACACTGGAGCTAGTTCACAGTCAGGTGGGCTTCATGTGCCAAACACTGGAGCTAGTTCACAGTCAGGTGGGCTTCATGTGCCAAACACTGGAGCTAGTTCACAGTCGGGAGGGCTTCATGTGCCAAACACTGGAGCTAGTTCACAGTCGGGTGGGCTACGGATGCAAGGGAGCTGGCTCACAGCTAGGCGGGTGTGCTACGGTGCTATATGTTAGCTCATGGCTCTAGGAACAGGTAGAGCAGCCTACATCAGCCCAGTCCCGCCCTGACCTTCCCTAATGCATGAGTTAGTTACTTAAGGAGTAAAGCTCATAGCTAGTTACCACAGATGTTAGCTCATGGCTCTAGGAACAGATAGAGCAGCCCACATCAGACCTTCTCTAATGCATGAGTTAGTTACTTAAGAAGTAAAGCTCATAGCAAGTTACGACAGATGTTAGCTCATGGCTCTAGGAACAGGTAAAGCAGCCCAGTCCGGTCCTGACCTTCCCTAATGCATGAGTTAGTTACTTAAGGAGTAAAGCTCATAGTTAGTTACCACAGTGACAGATGTTAGCTCATAGCTCTAGGAACAGGTAGAGCAGCCTACATCAGCCCAGTCCCGTCCTGACCTTCCCTAATGCCCCGCCCGACATTCGAACCCTCATCAGCGCTCCATAATCACTCACATTGGGAATTAGGGCCTCGCACGCCTCCAACCAAATGACCAATCCACCCCCACCCCCCCTCGGAATTGATGTAATCTCTGGCTGACAGATGGGAGGCGGTCTCCAGGGGCAACCGTCTCCAGGGGCAACGGGAGTATGGATCTCCGCCAGGTGACATTACCCAATGTCACCTTACGAGCAAGGTCGGCAGGGATGTCACGGAACAGGCAAGGACAACACCTGGGACCTAGCGTCACATGACTGTCACATGACCGTCACATGATCATCACATGATGGTCACATGATCATCACATGGTAGACACATGCCAAATGAGCATCTTTATTCAACACAGAGAGATAATGGAGTTAAGATATACACTACAAGCTACTAGGAAAACTGTGTGTCTTTCCCAATTAGAACTGCCCAGTAAGTTGTAAGCCTTGCAAAGGTGAGAAGTTAGGCTAGATCTGAGTTGAACACGGCTGTTCAGTCAGCTGCCCCCCTCCCTTGGTTAGGCTAGATCTTAGTGGAACACGGCTGTTCAGTCAGCTGCCCCCCTCCCTTGGTTAGGCTAGATCTGAGTGGAACACGGCTGTTCAGTCAGCTGCCCCCCCCCCTCCCCTCGACATGATAGATGACAATATTGATACGGGATCAGGCTGCGAGACAATCGATGAGTTATTTTGGAACGTCTTCAGCCGCGGGACAAGCCAGCGCCGGTCGTGATTTGTGGCGCAGAATTTCCGCCCGTTTTGTCGTCCGGGTCGCGGCTAATCGTGGCCGCGGATGGCCCGGTGCCCCCGGGGGGTGGTGGAGAATGTAATTATGGGAAGTCAGCAGGTTAAAGCTGTTTGTAATGGGGCTGATCCGGCGGACTTCAGACACAGCCAGGGGCGTTCACCTTGAACCGCACGACCTTCACAAGGGAAAACAAAATGGGGGACATGTTTTACAGGGAAGAAGCCATCCCGTAACGGCGCTACTTTTCGCTTTGGCCATTTCCAGACAAGTCCTCGGACCCTAAACAAGGTTTTAATCCAAACCACAGATTTGATGCTTGCCGCACCACCGGCTATGGTCGGCAGACTCTCTTCAGGCTGTTCTGGTCCCAGACAAATCGTTTCATTTCCTTTCTACAGCAATCCCGGGGATACGGAGAGATCTGCCTGAGATCCGAGCTGCTCGGAGGAGTCATCAGACAAGCAAACATTACAGAACTCCAGGTAAACCCTCAACTCTGCTCACCTGGTGACCCCAGGTGAACCCTCAACTCTGCTCACCTGGTAACTCCAGGTGAACCCTCAACTCTGCTCACCTGGTGATACACACAACACGTTTCGCTGTGGTGCCAATCCAGGGAGGTTTCCGAGGTGTGATTTGACTAGAAAATGGCTTTTTTACAGACTAGTGAAGATATTCTATTTGCAGGAGAACAGTTACTCAAGCAACTGGACAGATTTTGGACACGGTCAGACGTTCCAGGCAGCATTACTACCTTTCACCAGTCACTGGACAAGTTGCCCATCTTATTACCTGGATGTCTAACCTTCAACAGATTCTTTTTTGGTGATAACAACTGCAACAATAAATCTTATTTAGCCCAGTACGAATGCCTCTCCTCAAGCCCAACTGCCCAAGACTACTGCAGCTCCCAGTGATCCTGTCATTTCTTGGAAGCTGTGTCTCTCCTTTAAGACGGATGTGCTCCGTTCTCGAGGTGCGTTAGTGCAGTGCCCCGGGAAGGAGATGTGCAGGTGTGACAGTGCCCCGGGGACGGGATGAGTTTGAGTGATGGGTAGTAATTCCCGTTCCCGCGAAACCTGCGCCAGCCGAGACCCCAAAACTCCCCGGATCGCAGCGAAATTGAAAACATGCCGGGGCGGCGACCGTCCCCACGTGACGGATGTCGGAACATCACCCGGCAACCCGCCCCGGCAACCCCCATAATGGAACCCAACTGAGAGAACCTCCGGTGCACCCTGGGAGTTTGCAGACGTCCCCGGAAGAAAGCTGATTTAAGAAACGGGATTTGAGGATTAGGAGGGAGTCTGGGCTGTCAAGATGTCTGCCGATCAGCGCTGAGCTGTCAGACGGGGGAAACGGGACGTCTCAAGAATAAAACATTACAACAACCATTAATAACTGCAGCCTGAACGGCACCAAAATATAACCTAAACATCCATAGCACATAACCTCAACAGCCATTAATATAACATAATAGTGAGCAACCATTAATATAACCTGAACAGCACCAAAATATAACCTAAACAACCATAACACATAACCTCAACAACCAGAACAGAACCTGAACAGCCATTAATATAACCTGAATAATCATCAATATAACCTGAACAGCCATTCATATAACCTCAACAGCACCAAAATATAACCTGAACACAACCATTAATATAACCTGAACGGCACCAAAATATAACCTGAACATCCATAACAGATAACCTCAACGGCCATTAATATAACCTCAACAGCACCGAAATATAACCTGAACATCCATAACACATAACCTGAACAACCATTAATATAACCTGAATAATCATCAATATAACCTTAACGGCACCAAAATATAACCTGAACATCCATAGCACATAACCTCAACAACCATTAATATAACCTGAACATCCGTAACACATAACCTCAACAGCCATTAATATAACCTGAACAACCATTAATATAACCTGAACATCCATTCATATAACCTGAACGGCACAAATATATAACCTCAACGACCAGAACAGAACCTAAACAGCACCAAAATTACCTGCACAAGACAAAGTCTACCTTAACCCTAAATCTTCTTGTGTTAAAGATCTTTTAATTTTTTGACGCATCACTTTGACTCTTGTGATTTGATGTATCAAAAAAGGCATGTTGCAGGCATACTGCCATACTGGGTCCCGTGCAGGTAGACATCAGAAAGACCTGCACAGCTCTGATCCTGGTTTCCAGCCCTGCGGGTGTTTCAGGCTTGGATCTGACTTGTCAGAGCAGGAGGCGAACTTCACGACTGTCGAGAATCAGACGAACATGTACGAATGGCTAAATGCATTTGCCTTGTTGTAGGACGATAACCTCCTGACCCCAGGCCCTTTCCCCGGTATCGCTGGATCTGGAACTGGCTGAGCATCGCCATAACAACCCATCATGCCCATCGCCATGGCAACCCATCATGCCTGCTCCTCAACCTGACAGGCACAGACCTCAGCTTCCATCAGCTGCAAACCCAGGACATTCAACCGGGAAAAATAAAAACTGACAAATAAACAACAGACAAGTGCTTGAATCATCTGTGTCTTTCCTACTTTTTATTTTTGCAGTGTGAGTTGCAGGGACCCCCCTCCCTACTATTGCTCCATCCTCTAGGCCACATTAATTCAATCTGCTGGTTCTTGTGTTTTTTTCTTGTGTTTTCAACAATAATGCTGACCTTAACGTTACACAACTGACACAACTGACACAGCCTGGGAAGTGAATTGAGTCAGATTCAAGTTTTCCTCACAGTTTTCATCTCAAATTTTACAAGAGAATGACCAAGAACCGACATATGGGATTAGTGTGGCCGCTGCCCCACGGCCTGCTGGGATGTACGCGGCCCCACGGCCTGCTGGGATGTACGCGGCCCTGCGGTGATTCGGGGCGACCTCGGCAGATTTACGGCCGTTAGTGCGGCGCGGAGCTGCCTGATGGGCGGGCGGGTAAACTGCCGCATCCATAACCATCGTGGGAAGCTCAGGCCAGGAAGGAACGGCTATAACCCTGATGGCTCTCACACCTCTGTCCCGCATTAGTGTCGGGTTACGGAACATGGCCCGTCGCCATGGCGATAACGCCGCGCCGTTTGTAAAGCTAACAGTGGAGAAACAAACCGCTTATTTCCGAGGAAATGGGTGTTTTGGAGGTGGCTAAACCTGGCTGGTGGCATCCAATCAGACTTCAACGAAGCCTGACCTTCCATTCCAGCAGATGACCTTGAGAAAACCCATCATGCCTTGCTGATGGCCATCAGGGATTGAGGTAGCTCCCTGGGGGTTCACTAGGGAATGAGGTAGTGTGGGGAATTTTCTTGACTGTGATAGTTAAAAAAGCAGGCTAAAATAAAGGAAGGGGGGAGGGGGGCAGGTACGACCTCGGCTAGAGGTCATGACAAGGACACGACATTGTGAAGACACTGAGGGATCGCGGATGGACCGGATTAAATGGAGTTTTTAACCTCCACCCCAGCGGCTTTTAGGGCGGCTGAAAGCGTGCAGAGGTGCATTTGCTGGGAGCTGATATGAAACACCAGGAAAACAGGCAAAGACAAGGGCAGCGGTCGTTACATCAGCCAAACGGAGTCGGTCGTGGTTCGTACATTAGACTCGGCCGTGGTCGGTACATTAACGATGCGGAGTCAGTGTAGAGCACGGATTGAGTCTGAGCGGGCGGATATCTCAGCATCTTACACAGAATCCCCTCATAGATCACCCAACACTACAGCCGTGTTACACACACGGACAAGCTACAGCCGTGTTACACACACGGACAAGCTACAGCCGTGTTACACACACGGACAAGCTACAGCCGTGTTACACACACGGACAAGCTACAGCCGTGTTACACACACAGACAAGCTACAGCCGTGTTACACACACAGACAAGCTACAGCCATGTTACACACACGGACAAGCTACAGCCGTGCTACACACACAGACAAGCTACAGCCTTGTTACACACACAGACAAGCTACAGCCATGTTACACACACGGACAAGCTACAGCCATGTTACACACAGGGACAAGCTACAGCCGTGTTACACACACGGACAAGCTACAGCCATGTTACACACACACACAAGCTACAGCCGTGTTATACACACGGACAAGCTACAGCCGTGTTACACACAGGGACAAGCTACAGCCGTGTTAGTTGTTACACACACACAGTGGGTTTTACACAAGTCGGCCTTATTATAAAGACGAGCTATGGCCTAGCTATACACATAGATATGGAATACTGGCAGGATCTGCACTTTTGTGCACCCCAAAATGGAGCTGTGCACCCAATTTTGACTGTGGTGCACCTAGATAATGTATTTTGTGTAAGGTTACATGCGTAAAGGTACCACTGTACACTAAAGGTACCACTGTACACTAAAGGTACCACTGTACACTAAAGGTACCACTGTACACTAAAGGTACCACTGTACACTAAAGGTACCACTGTACACTAAAGGTACCACTGTACACTAGCGTACAGCATATTCTTGACAAGCCCTACAGACTGACTATAGCTTCGCTGTACTCGCAGTGGGCTTCAGTTTTATACTATCCAGACCGGGGAAGGGCTCCAGTACATCTCCACTCGGTTAATGTCTCATGGAAATTGAGGTCAGAAGCAGATGAATATCATGGCCGTTCTCTCTCCGGGCTAACTGCAAATCACATGTTAACCATGAAGAGTGTCTCTGTGCTGTAATGTGGGCACTAATGACTCGCCTTGTGTTTAACCTCTGCCTGCTAAGGTAGCAGACTGGCATTTGTACTGGTTATAGGGTTAGGCAGCAGGGAGAAGGTTAACGTGTCTCTGTGCTGTAATGTGGGCACTAATGACTCGCCCTGTGTTTAACCTCCCGCCTGCTAAGGTAGCAGACTGGCATTTGTACTGGTTATAGGGTTAGGCAGCAGGGAGAAGGTTAACGTGTCTCTGTGCTGTAATGTGGGCACTAATGACTCGCCCTGTGTTTAACCTCCCGCCTGCTAAGGTAGCAGACTGGCATTTGTACTGGTTATAGGGTTAGGCGGCAGGGAGAAGGTTAACGTGATCAGTGCTGATTAGAGCTGTGTACCTAAACAAATTTTAGGTACGGGTACAGGTACAGGTACACGGGTTAAGGTACAGGTCCGGACCTGAAATTGTACCTAAACTACTTGTTCGGAAAATGCTAGATTTTCAATAAGTATGTTTGAACTGGTAAAAACATAATATTTGATTGTGCTAGGTATTATTTTTATGAAAACACAGATGAAAATTTGACTCCAGCCATGCAAATGTGTTTTCTGTGCTTTAGAGTGGCTTTAGAGCACTGCCACGGTAATTTCATCTGTCAAAGTGGCCATCCCCTGAGTCAGGTCCAGTACTGATACAGCAGGGTCAGGTATTTTGGACCTGTACCTAATTGATTGTACCCGGTACTGTATCGGTACAGTGTACCTGTACACAGCTCTAGTGCTGATGCACAGTGGTGTTGTAGACAACAAACGGCTTGATGTGTTCAAGAGTGTAGAACTGGGACTCCTTTCTCCGTGCTAGGAAACATCCCATCTGTCTTTAATGTTGTTCTACACAATTTTTTTGTGAACTGAGATATTGTTTTGCTCTGAACAGCTTTTACAAAATTAATTCCCAGAGGACTATTTCAGCCCCGTGAGTGTTGGGATGGGAAGTGTAGGATCTTTATAAAGGTAAGAATACAACCCTGTAGATGTCAGAACGCCTGCATAGCTATGAGAACGCCTCCCTGGCTGTGAGAACGCCTCCCTGGCTGTGAGAACGCCTCCCTGGCAGTGAGAACGCCTCCCTGGCTGTGAGAACGCCTCCCTGGCTGTGAGAACGCCTCCCTGTGGCTATGAGAACGCCTCCCTGGCAGTATTCCCTCTGCAAGCGAGGAGTAACTTTGTTCCAAACAGCACATGGGGATGGGACGGTCCATTACTCCAGCTTCTAACCAAGGATGAAATCAGCACTAAAACTGAGTCTCTCCAAAACCTGCTGAATCTGCAGCAGCTGCGTAGAACTCAGATTAGCGGAGGGCGACGAACACGGGTAAACACGGGAACGTATCGCCCGACTTCGCTGATTCGCTCAAATCTTCAGCAGAAATGTGACAGCAAGTTTTCATGTCAATAACTGTGACGAAGGGCGGCAAAGTAATGCGCTAAGGCAGATTAGGGGAGGGCGACGACAACGGAGAAACATATCGAAAAAATATCACCACTGTTCAGAATCTGCTGATTAGCGAAAATTTGTCATCAGAAACATAACAGTGAGTTCTTATGTCAATGAATGAATGAATGAATGAATGAATGAATGAATGAATGAATGAATGAATGAATGAATGAATGAATGAATGAATGAATGAATGAATGAATGAATGAATGAATGAATAGAGGTGCTCTCTTGTTTGCTGTAAGGTTTTACTTAACCCACACCGGTTTGTTTTCCTGGGTTTGGGACATATTTGTAATAAAGATTTAGCACTTAAAATGTAGGACTGGCAGGAAAACTTGCATCTTCAGTACCATGAGTACCAAGGTTTCCCCTCAGAACTTTGCATGTCGATATTCTAGTTAGCAACCCACCAATACATTTGATGCAGCCCCGGGACTGTTTCCCAGCCGTGCAGATGCACATTTCAGCTGCCCAGATGCTGGAATCAGGACAAATTTCCTGTCCAAAGTTTACTCAGAATGACTAAAAACCAATATGGAAGGAAAGGAAACTACATCAACTGAACTGAGCTAAACAGCACTGGGGGATGTTTTAGCACAAATATCATTTTGACATTTACATGTTCATTACAATATTTTAGAAGTTTTGCTCGTTCATAACTTCTAAAGTCTTTCCTGAGTGCACTGATGTTTCAGCAGTCTGCCTGTAGTCTAGATCTGGGACTTTCCCGAAGACTTTCCCGCGAGCTAACGGCAAACCAAGGCGTGTTTGTTAAATCGCAAACAAGGAAGTCATCCGAACTGGCATCCCCTAACGGAGACATCTGACCAAACCAACGTCTCCAAACAAGGACACTCCAACTCCTGACCATCTGACCAAACAGGGAACACGGCATCTTCTGACCTTATAACCAAACAGGGGATACTCCGGCCTACGAGTCCGACCGTTTGACCAAACAGGAGATACAGACTGTACTCCAACATCTGACCATCTGACCAAACAGGGAACAGGACATCTTCTGACCTTATAACCAAACAGGGGATACTCCGACCTATGTCCGTTTGACCAAACAGGAGATACAGACTGTACTCCAACTCTTGACCATCTGACCAAACAGGGAACAGGACATCTTCTGACCTTATAACCAAACAGGGGATACTCCGACCTATGTCCGTTTGACCAAACAGGAGATACAGACTGTACTCCAACTCTTGACCATCTGACCAAACAGGGAACTGGCAAATTCTGACCTTATAACCAAACAGGTACTAGTAGTCCGACCTATGACCATCTGACCAAACAGAGGGGGGCAGAGCAGATTAGGGGAGGGCGACGACAACGGAGACGACAACGGAGAAACACAGGAAAATATCACCAGACTTTGCTGATTAGCAAAAATTCTTCATGAGAAACATAACAGCGAGTCTTTATGTCAATAAATGAATGAATGAATCGAGGTGCTCTCTTGTTTGCTGTAAGGATTTATTAAACCCCCACCGGTTTGTTTTCCTGGGTTTGGGGCATATTTGTAATAAAGATTTAGCACTTAAAATATAGGACTGACAGGAAAACTTCTGACTATATTCAGTACCATGATTACCAAGGTTTCCCCTTAGAACTTCGCATGTCGATATTCCAGTTAGCAACCCACCAATTCACTTGATGCAGCCCCATGACTGTTTCCCAGCCATGCAGATGCTAGAATCAGGACCAACTTCCTGTCCAAAGTTTACTCAGAATGACTAAAAACCAATTTGGAAGGAAAGGAAACTACATCAACTGAACTGAGCTAAACAGCACTGGGGGATGTTTAGCACAAATATCATTTTGACATTTACATGTTCATGACAATATTTTAGAAGTTTTGCTAGTTCATAACTTCTAAGTCTTTCCTGAGCGCACTGATGTTTCAGCGGTCTGCATGTAGTCTAGTTCTGGGACTTTCCCGAAGACTTTCCCGCGAGCTAACGGCAAACCAAGGCGTGTTTGTTAAATCGCAAACAAGGAAGTCGTCCGAACTGGTATCCCCTAATGGAGACATCTACCCAAACCAACGTCTCCAAACAAGGACGCTCCAACTCCCGACCATCTGACCAAACAGGGAACATGGCATCTTCTAACCACATAACCAAACAGGGGATACTCCGACCTACGACCGTTTGACCAAACAGGAGATACAGACTGCACTCCAACATCTGACCATCTGACCAAACAGGGAACAGGCAAATTCTGACCTTATAACCAAACAGGGGATACTCCAACCTACGACCGTTTGACCAAACAGGGAACAGACAAATTCTGACCATGTTTTACCAACTGCTCAACACATGACTGCTTTTCTCTGGCCCGGAGTAGCAGAATGCTGCACTGGTGGGGGGAGAATGGGGAGATTTGGGATCACTACCACACCATTAACAATAGGGATCACTGCCACACCTGCAGTCCCATAAACCCTAGACTCTACCAGTCTCCCCCGGTCGCTGGGAAAATAGTAGACATTGGCCAAATAGAGTCATATGTATGAAGGGAGTCGGCTACGGAGAGAGGGTCAAATTGGCAACCGAGGAGACTGTGAAAAGTCGGCGAGAATAAAGGCAATAAAATTAATCCGCTCATTTTCTGTACAAAGGTAGTAGCTTTGGAGTTGAGATCATTTAGGCCATAAATCAATTAGGGCACGGCCAGAAGACAGTAGCTTTTTCAGTTACTCTCGGCAGACTAACTATTCTAAGTGATGTTTTGGCCCTTATAAACCCACTAAAAACGTCTAAAAATCTTCTTAAATTAAAGTTAATAGTAAAAACATCGTCCAGTGCCGCTGATCACGGCTTGGGCGTGCGGCTTGGGCGTGCGGTTTGTAGGCTCTACCAGCCTCCGCGGGTCGCTGGGAAAATAGTAGAAATTGACCAAAATAGAGTCAATTGTATGAAGGTGGTCCGCTACGGAGACGGCCAAAGTCCCCCGGCAAATGTTCTCCCCATAGCCTGCGCGGTTAGTCTGGTAGATACTAGCGGTTTGGGCGTGCGGTTTGGGCGTACGGTTTGGGTGCCATTTTGAAACAGTACAGCCCGTATTCTGACTTGTCGATCAGCGAAGGTTAGTAAACATGTTACAAGTTCTTCAAGGTACGACTATTGTAACAAACATCAATGAGATTTGTCCTTTTTTTTGCCAACCTAACGTGTTAGAGTGTTGTTTTGATGGTCAAAACGAATTCTGATGACGGACAAGGCACTTCCTGTTACAATTGTCCTGGGCTTGTCTGTTCTGTCACGGTCTGCTCGCAGAGCAATAAAAGGATCATTTAGCTACTTGGCACCTATTAGATAGTGATTAGTGCCGATCAAAGAACTCGCCGACTTTTCACAGTCTCCTCGGTTGCCAATTTGACCCTCTCTCCGTAGCCGACTCCCTTCATACATATGACTCTATTTGGCCAATTTCTACTATTTTCCCAGCGACCGGGGGAGACTGGTAGAGTCTACATAAACCCCCAGTTGACCCTCCCTTACGTAATACATTTGTTTATTTGCAAATCCATGCCCGTAGGCTAGCTGCAATGGTACAGATACCATAACGTAAGACAGTAGCGTCTATTCTATAGCTAAACATCCATTACTGGGGGATTTGACTGCTTCGTTGGAGGCAGTGTTAAATGAAAAGCCCCACATTTTTAATGATAACATAATGGAGCTGTCACTCTCACTCAGCTCTCCTGATAATCCTGCACTAGCGACCACTTCTGCACAAGGACCACTCTCTGTGCATCTTACATTTCTCCCACTAAACCAGCGCTGAGAATCCTGTCCATAGCGCCCCTGGCATCAAGTCCCTTTAGTGGTGCCTACCAACAGGTTTGAGTATCTCTCCCCGATCTGCCCACTGAAACCAGGGAACCTCCTGGCTGAACCCAGCCCTCCCTTTCCCATCTAGCCTGGGTGCCAGACTGTTTACAGGACCCACACAGGCCAGCTCCTAGCCTGGATGCCAGACTGTTTCAGGACCCACACAGGCCAGCTCCTAGCCTGGATGCCAGACTGTTTCCAGGACCTACACAGGCCAGCTTCTAGCCTGGATGCCAGACTGTTCCCAGGGCCTACACAGGCCAGCTCCTAGCCTGGATGCCAGACTGTTTCAGGACCCACACAGGCCAGCTCCTAGCCTGAGTGCCAGACTGTTTCAGGACCCACACAGGCCAGCTCCTAGCCTGGATGCCAGACTGTTTCAGGACCCACACAGGCCAGCTCCTAGCCTGGATGCCAGACTGTTTCAGGACCCACACAGGCCAGCTCCTAGCCTGGATGCCAGACTGTTTCAGGACCCACACAGGCCAGCTCCTAGCCTGAGTGCCAGACTGTTTCAGGACCCACACAGGCCAGCTCCTAGCCTGGATGCCAGACTGTTTCAGGACCCACACAGGCCAGCTCCTAGCCTGGATGCCAGACTGTTTCAGGACCCACACAGGCCAGCTCCTAGCCTGGATGCCAGACTGTTTCAGGACCCACACAGGCCAGCTCCTAGCCTGAGTGCCAGACTGTTCCAGGGCCCACACAGGCCAGCTCCTAGCCTGAGTGCCAGACTGTTCCAGGGCCTAAACAGACAACTGCTCAGCTCTAGGGCCAATATGCCCCCAAGGATAATTCTACAACAGCCCCCTGAGCTAGACCCAAGGTATGATAGACCTAATACAGATAGATACACATAGAGATAGGGGTGCGAACTAAAGGCCAGTTGCCACCGCCCTACCATGGCACAGACAGCTGTAATACGGATAGATATAACAGGGATGGGGCTGAACTCCAGGCTAGTTGCCACCCTACCATGGTACAGGCAGCTGTAATACAGATAGATATAACAGAGATGGGGCTGAACTCCAGGCTAGTTGCCACCCTACCATGGTACAGGCAGCTGTAATACAGATAGATATAAGAGAGATGGGGCTGAACTCCAGGCTAGTTGCCACCCTACCATGGTACAGGCAGCTGTAATACAGATAGATATAAGAGAGATGGGGCTGAACTCCAGGCTAGTTGCCGCCCTACCATGGCACAGCCAGCTGTAATACAGATAGATACACATAGAGATGGGGCTGAACTCCAGGCTAGTTGCCACCCTACCATGGCACAGCCAGCTGTAATACAGATAGATATAACAGAGATGGGGCTGAACTCCAGGCTAGTTGCCACCGCCCTATCATGGTACAGCCAGCTGTAATACAGATAGATACACATAGAGATGGGGCTGAACTCCAGGCTAGTTGCCACCCTACCATGGCACAGCCAGCTGTAATACAGATAGATATAACAGAGATGGGGCTGAACTCCAGGCTAGTTGCCACCGCCCTATCATGGCACAGCCAGCTGTAATACAGATAGATATAACAGAGATGGGGCTGAACTCCAGGCTAGTTGCCACCGCCCTATCATGGTACAGCCAGCTGTAATACAGATAGATACACATAGAGATGGGGCTGAACTCCAGGCTAGTTGCCGCCCTACCATGGCACAGACAGCTGTAATACAGATAGATACACATAGAGATAGGGGAGTGAACTCCAGGCTAGTTGCCACCGCCCTACCATGGCACAGACAGCTGTAATACAGATAGATATAACAGAGATGGGGCTGAACTCCAGGCTAGTTGCCACCCTACCATGGTACAGGCAGCTGTGCCACTATTAATAATTTAATGAGATAATTTGTAACCTCTAAATGGATATAGAATGCACCAGACCTGTGCAGAGGCAGGCTGTCAGGGGAGGGATCACTAACGCTGGGGGGAGGTGGGTAATAATGTCAGGGGACAGATCACTAACACTTAGGGGGGATAACAGCATCTAACACACAGGGGACAGATCCCTTACACTTTTGGAGGTGGATAACAATGTATAACCCACAGGGGACAGATCACTAACACTTGGGGAGGTGGATAATGTATAAACCCACTAGGGACAGGTCAATAACACTTGGGAGAGGCAGATAACAAGATCTAATTCCCCGAAATCAATCAATCAAAAACCTTTAATTCCACTGAAGTGCCCTGTCGACCTTGGTCGCTCTTCCCAGAGGTCGAGTTTGCACAGTCTCCAGGACTATTGTGACCTTGAGTCTTCACATGTGTTCCTGCGTTATGACCTTGAGTCTTTACATGTGTTCCTGCGTTATGACCAGGCTAGTGTTTATCCCTGGGACACCCTGTCCAGGAGCGTTAACGGTTCACCCCCGGCTCCATGCTGGATGGTGTCAGCTGTTACCGATGAGTCATCGTTCCGATGTTCTACAGTCAAACCTGCCCAAGAAGACCACTCAGGGGGCTGGTCTGTGTTGACAGGTGGTAACTATAAACAGGATTCTCAATGCTTCTGTCAATGGGAAAAATTATCTGCAGAAGTATCCACAATGGCCAGGTGGCCCTTATATAGAGGTGGTTACTAGTACAGGTTTGACTGTATGTAGTCCCCCCTCAGGCTTTCCCACACAGCACAGTAACTGACTCATCCTGCAGTCTGCCTGCTGGAGAATTCCTGTCAACATTCGAGATTCCTCCCTCTTAGGCAAGGTTGTCTCCTTCGTGGCAACTCGTGCGTTTCCATGGCAACTAGTGCGTTAACTCCGGCAAGCAAGGCAGGGTTTCTGTCACAATAAAAACGTCAATTCCAGTCCAGCTGACACGCTGAGCAGTGAGGCAGTCTGACGATCTTCACAAACCCGTACCCTCTCACTCACCCCTTAAACAACGACACAACAACATCCCGAACCCTCCACAACATCCCAAACCCCCTCACTCACTCAAGCCAGACGCACAGAGTACAAGCATGGGACCTAAACATCACAACAACAATACAACAACACAACATCCCGAAACCCTCTCCCTCAAACCTGGCCTGACGCACAGCCTAAAAGCACGGGACCTAAAACAACAACAACCCGAGCCCTCTCCCTCAAGCCTGGTCTGAGACATAACCTGTGAACACGGGGCCTAAAACAACACAACAACCACACAACAACAGCACGGCCCAAGTCTCCTGGCCATGCGCTGCACCTCTGGCACAACAACCACACAACAACAGCACGGCCCAAGTCTCCTGGCCATGCGCTGCACCTCTGGCCCCGTTCCCAGGGCTATCATGACACAACGACCCCATTACAGGTCATGATGGTGTTATTGTCCTGTACTTACATGCATGGCCGCCTGGGGTGGGGGGGGGGGGTGGGGGGGTGGGGGGAGGGATGATGTACCGGGCAGGGGGGTACACGGGCAGGGGGGTTACCGGGGAGGGTGCTACATTACAGCTCATGATGGTGTTATTACGTACAAGCATGGCCACACTGATGGTCACAAATGGACACTAGCATATCATTAGTACAGTTAAGTGTAAAGTACACTTGGTAAAGTACAGTGGTAAAGTACAGTAATGTCCTGCATGTACAGTAATGTACAGTACAGTACAGTATGCAGTGACCATGGCATCAGAAATTCAGCAGGATAAGTACTAGGTTTATTTGGAGGCGGCGCAGATTGAAATACAAGTCGTAAAGTCGCCTCTCGCTGGCTGCAGTAAAACTAAAGAGTGAATCGGGGGCCGTCAGAGCGCGGCGGGTCCCGCGCGAGTGCTGCAGACTGTTGTTATGTAACGAGGTGATCAATTCCTGCTCTGTTTGCGCCAGCTGTCGCCCGAAAACCTCAGAAATCGGCGGGTTCGTACGGACCAGTGTCGGGGCCCACCTGTACATTCCCAGCCTCACACACGGCACACTGGTGCTAGGTAATAATAACAGACTGTTTCTGTGTTTCATGTCCAGGCTTTGTTTTCCTGTTACACTATGTATAAATAGAGTTGTATTGTTAGATCAACAGAATTTAGGGGGACATGAGTATGTTGTATGTTGTCCATGTGTTTCTGCAATGTTGATTTGAATAAATAAAGGTTAAAGATTGACAGTTAAGGAAGGTTTTAACAACCAAAGCATTCAACTTGTTAATCTGTAAGACAGGACAGTAATGGACAGAACCAACATGTCTTTTATAGGGTTCTTCCCGTGGCTTGAGACGGCCCACTTGCGTTCTGCAGTAGCAGCCAGTTAGTCAGGGGAACTTCATAACAACCAGAACAATCCAGTTGCTAATCTGCAATACAGGACAGATAAGGTTCCTTTTTATATAAGGACAGAGGCAGCCGATGTGTCGCCTGTAATATACTACTGAGTATTTAAAAGGGCCTTGCAGTGGTTTCAGACTGAAATTTTATACACACTTTGGCTGCAAGGCTGGTTTCATACACCGACTACCTTGAAGAAAATGATGTGCTTTCTTTAAGAAGTCTGGGCTACCTTTGCTTACATCTCAGACTTAGGGACAGGGCTAGTGATGTGGCGGGAGCGGGGAGAGTTTTGCGGTCCTTTCTGAGCGCTGAAAGCCTGCGTTGGCCCCTCTCTCTCCTTCCGACCACTCAGCCTTCTCCACTCGCCTGGTCACGAACACTCCAACATTCCTCCGACCCACACTCACCGTTGCCATGCCAACGGCCCATTAGTCTGTCAGTTCTGGGCATGCTCAGTTCATGAACAGTTCCCCCTCATTCTTCTCAACCTACTCGCAGGACAAAAAGGAGGGTCCTCGTGCCGCACAAAGGAGGTTCTAGAGCGGCGCCCGGCACATGTGTCTCTGTGAGAGGGCGGGAAGGGGGCTCATGGGGCTCTGGGAGGGGGCTCCAGGGGCTCAAGGGCCGGGAAGCCATCAGTGTGGGGGATAAGTGCCTGCCAGGCTGTAGTACCGGGATGGGGGAAGGTAGAAGCCGACAGTGCACAAGGATAAGTGCCTGCCACACTGGGGCTTCTCGCCAACCCGGATACAGGGCTCCAAATCCATTTGGGGGGGGGAATATGTGTGTGCACTGGTGATAGTACGTCAACATATGGTGCACAGAGAAACTTCTGGGTTCTTCTACCCTACAGGGGCCACAAATTCGAATGCAGGGCTCGAAATCTGTTTTGGGGGATATCAAGTAAAGTAGAATGTCAGCAAAACCCATTTACAAAACTCTCTTCACAGCTTGAATCGGAAATTCTATTGCTGACTTCATAAATTTTTAACAAGTGATACAAGAAAGGTTTCATCATTCCTTCTTTCACTTAAATGTCAAGAACGCCCTGTACACTAGTATACAATAGTACCTCTACATACGTAACACGGCCCTGTACACTAGTATACAATAGTACCTCTACATACGTAACACGGCCCTGTACACTAGTATACAATAGTACCTCTACATACGTAACACGGTAAATAATGCACAGGTCTAGAGAAACAGGCCCTGCAGAGTCGTCTGGAAATGCGCTGCCTGGCCTGGAGAAACGAGCCCTTGCCAGTCTGGTGGATCCGTCAGCCCGGCCTTTTGAAGCGTCTCCCATCCGTGCCAAGATTCCTTAAAAGCTTCGACACTTCTGCTCCCACAAAAGTCCTCACAACTCCTTAAAATTCCAGCCCGGATTCTTGTACCAAAGGCAGCCGGCCGAGCCCGACTCCCGACAGTGGGAGCGGGTTTGGCAGTGGGGGGAAACTACAACCATTTAACCTCCTTGCTACAACTTAGCACAAACTCCAACTTAGCACAAGCCGGATTAGATTTAACATGCCTAATTAGGATCCCAGTCAACTTCATCAAAATAGGTTTAAAAACTTAATGTTTTCACTCTCTCTGTGTTACCATCTCCAAAACCATCACAAAATGAGGTTTTACAATAAAAAAACAGCTCTGCTATTGGAGGGGAGTTACGCACACTTCACACCGGTTTCCATGTCTTTCATTAACACCCTGGTGTTAACCCAACCCCTTTAACACCCTCACACCCCGCCCCCTTCACACCCCGCCCCCTTCACACCCTCATCTCCTACCCATAAGTAACCTGTAACATTTTCACACCTCTAACAAGCACCCCCGCCCAAATCAGTAACCTATAACATTTTTGCACTTCTAATGACAATGCCCCCCCTATTCACAAGTCCATGCCGATTACCGATTGAAACCTGTAACATGTTTGCACTTCTGTTTGCACTTTTAAGACAATGCCCCCCCCCCATCAGAAACCTGTAACGTCTTCACACCTCACAACCTGATTATATAGGAGTAACTGCCAGCAGCACTCCTGGTGGAGTTCTACAGAGTCTGACTGTTTCTAGCACAGGTAAAAATGTTTCTAGCACAGGTAAAGTTGTTTCTAGCACAGGTAAAAATGTTTCTAGCACAGGTAACACTGTTTCTATCAGAGATAAACTTGTTTCTAGCACAGGTGGAGTTGTCTCTACCACAGGTTAAATGTTCATAGCACAGATAAAACTGTTTCTATCAGAGATAAACTTGTTTCTAGCACAGGTAAACTTGTCTCTACCACAGATAAAACTGTTTCTATCAGAGATAAACTGGTTTCTAGCACAGGTGGGTTTGTACAGAGTCTGACTGTTTCTACCACAGGTAAATCTCTCCTCCTCACAGCCAGAATTGCCATTCCGGATGTAGCTATCAGAACGTTGTTCTGTACAGAATTGCCATTCCGGATGTAGCTATCAGAACGTTGTTCTGTATGAACAGACAGATGAGTACAAAGGAGGCGATGACAAATTTCATTTTCTCCTGCTACAAAACAAATGGATCGAGACAGGCTGACAAAACCTCCCGTCAGCAGTGTTTTCCTTTGGCTCTGCCCTTGTTACATGCAAATTTGCCCGTCAAATGGGTGTAAATCAGGCTCAATTGATGTCGGGACGCTTCTAATACAACCACTTCGCACCCAATTGAAACACCAGCCAATCAATTAATAACTGCCCTAATGGCCGACATGTTTCATGCAAATTGGACCAATTCATCAGCGTCGTGTTCCCCACCGTCCTCCTAAAACTGCTCCAGGAACAGGACAGTAAAACGCACGATGTCGGGACGGCCGTAAAAGTCTCGGTGTTTAGTTCTAGACTTGGGTGAGCTTCTGTAGTATTTAGTTCTAGACTTGGGTGAGCTTCTGTAGTATTTAGTTCTAGACTTGGGTGAGCTTCTGTATCTAGCTTTAGACAGGCTAGCTTCTGTTGGAAATGGTGGGACTAGCTTGTATCAGATCTCCAAGTTGTAGAGTTGGGCTTGCTTCTGTTGGAAATGGTGGGGATAGTTTTAGTTGGAACTGATCTCCAACAACCGGTAGGGTTTCATTTCACAACCAAGGAGAGTACAAAGTAGACCACCTCCACAGTTATAGACTATTAGTTCCACACCAACACAGACCTACAAACTCCACAGTAGCAGGGAGCTCACTTCACTCATGTGTGTCCTGAGCTCAGTTCAGTGTTTATCAGAGAGTTTTGTATCCTACCAAACAGCTGCTGCTTCTGACAACAGTTTTCCTGCCTTTTCCGGCGAGTTTTTATTCCTGGCCATTGTTTCTGTGGACCCCCTGTAACAGCTGTTTCTACAGAACAATGGAACTGATTACCGTACTGATGG
Source organism: Branchiostoma lanceolatum (assembly GCF_035083965.1). Lineage (NCBI taxonomy): Eukaryota > Metazoa > Chordata > Leptocardii > Amphioxiformes > Branchiostomatidae > Branchiostoma > Branchiostoma lanceolatum. The sequence goes on from NC_089722.1 coordinate 44,346,980, forward strand.
GCCGAATCACACAAGGTGTTTTACATACCTGAGCCACAGATACTCACAGCTTTGGGCAGGAAACAAAGGCTTTATCTGCAGTTCCAACTCAAGCTGTCTACAGATTGTAGAGCACATGTCACGAAGATTTCCAGTGAGCAAAATTGTGTTGTCAAACTTTTCTGTTGTAAACCGACCGTAGCTAAACCCTTCATTTTCAAGGTTACCAAGAATTGAGACAAGTCCGACTGATATGCTAGACCAGGATGCTTGTGTATGTTTGTAAATATGTCTGTGTGTACTTATCACAGTTGGGCAAAAATCTTCAATAAAAGTCTTCATTTCATTATTTGATTCAATTTAACCCTTGCAGCGTCGGTTCCCAGGTAACCTGCACAGTTTGTGTAGCACGCCCGTAGCGCTGTGAGGGTTAATCCAGCTTTTGTTTCACAATCTGAGTCCAAAGTTCTGTGAACAGCATTTTAATAACGAGGGAATGCTGAACAGAACAGATCACTTTCAAACCCTTTCAGCTCAGCACCTTCCATTCCTTTCATCTATTCTTTATTTCACCAGATAAACGATGTCGGCAGCTTGGCCATTTTCCTGGGGCTACAGAACAATTCAATTCAGCAAAAAGCAATCATGGAACTATCAGAAAGCTAACTGGAAGCTAACAGGAGTAGAAATCACTTTGCTCATATAATCAGAGAACTGATGTTCCCCCAGCCTGCTCACAGCACTAATGTCCCCCCAGCCTGATCACAGCACTAATGTCCCCCCAGCCTGATCACAGCACTAATGTCCCCCCAGCCTGATCACAGCACTAATGTCCCCCCAGCCTGATCACAGCACTAATGTTTCCCTGTCCTGTTTGTCCACTGGCTCCATTAACCCAGCAGCAAACACTCACAGATAGTATGATCTCACCAACACCAATTAACCAACCAAAACACCCACTTGAGCCCTGGAGAACTCTCCGTCCAGAACTGTTTTTAATCGTCTCGCTGTGTGCACACACAGAACAAACCTGCAGGAGAGCAACCGCTCTCAGAACCTCCTCCAAAAACACTTCACAACACACGAAGCTGCCCTAAACAAACGCAGACGAGAGGCAAAAGAGCTTCGTAAGAGGATGAAACACTTCTAGTCGGCTGGCGATCTCACAAGTTCCTGTTCAGCCCACTTCTCCTGTGGTCGGGCACACACAGCTTTATTTAATTTGCTCTCCTGTCCCAACCTGTCCCCAGCTTCCAAACAAATTAGTGCCCGTCCCTCAGCCTGCCGACTTCTGTGTAATTCATACATAAACAGGGTGGTTGATGGTCACACAGCAGCCAGGGGGTTAATTAGGACCAACAGTTTGTGCTAACAAGTGCTTCAGTGATCAGTCACTGCCTCCTCCCAGCAGGGGGAGATGGGACACTGTTCTGCCAGAAGCCTGGGACGGGTCTGGCACACTGATGGCTGTGGGGCAGGGACATAGGACCGCACACCAGTTTCCTCATGTTATGAAGGAATATAACTTAGTAAAACCCACGGTTACATCCCAGACTTTGTAAAACTCACGGTTACATCCCAGACTTTGTAAAACCCATGGTTACAGCCCAGACTAAGTAAAACCCACGGTTACAGCCCAGACTAAGTAAAACCCACGGTTACATCCCGACCTTGCACACAGCCACAGTTACAGCCCCACAGGTCACATCCGGCCCAGGCTGTGTAACGAACAGCTTAGTCTGTGCTCGGTTCTGCTCTGATCTCCAAAAGGAGGATTTTTACCCAACTTCTCAGCGAGCTGATCCTCCTGAGGTAATCCTCTGGCTTAATCCCTCTCACAACAAACCTGCTGCACCAAAGCCTTATTTGGCCAGTTGCACTGCACAAAGAGCCTCCCTTCACAGGACCAACATTTCCTACAGGAACTCACAGAGCCTCCCTTCACAGGACCAACATCCACATTTCCTACAGGAACTCACTCCCTTCACAGGACCAACAGTACTGACCACTGGACAGAGCAAGCGTGTGCGAGAAGTGGCCTAAGCCCCTGGCCAGTACTGACCACTGGACAGAGCAAGCGTGTGCGAGAAGTGGCCTAAACCCCCGGCCAGTACTGACCACTGGACAGAGCAAGCGTGTGCGAGAAGTGTCCTAAACCCCCGGCCAGTACTGACCACTGCACAGAGCCAGCGTGTGCGAGAAGTGGCCTAAGCCCCCGGCCAGATCCTGCTTGTCCAGCTAAGCCGCAGGCCGCCTACAGAATCCCAAACGCTGCAGAGCCCCGTTCGACAGGCGACAGAGCGGCGCTATGACAACAGCTCTCCGTGCAGAGCTCCAGATATAACATTTACACAACTGGGCTCGTCTGCGCTAACAGTGCGCGGAAATCTCCCTGTTTTGCTCCCGGGCGGATCCTAATTACTAATGTCATCAGGGTAATTTGTTTAGCACCTCCAGACATACCTGTGCCATTAGTCCCCGCGCTGGATAGAGCAGGTCGCGTGCCGGCACTCCCAAATAAAGTCTGGAACCAGCTTACCAAAATATCAGCAACCACAGGCCGTGTTAGTTTTCCCTTATAGGTACACACCTGGGGAAAAACATTTAGACTGGAGGCATGCGAAGTGGGTTGCTGTAAGGACGTCGGGTTTAAAGACTTAGTCGTGTTAGTTTTCCCCTGCAGACACACACTTGGAGGGAAACATTTAGACTAAGAGGCATGGGAAGTGCATTTCTGTAAGGACGTCAGGTTTAAGGACTTAGTGATGTTAGTTTTCCCCTACAGACACACACTTGGAGGGAAACATTTAGACTAGGAGACTGTTGTAAGGACGTCGGGTTTAAAGACTTAGTCGTGTTAGTTTTCCCCCACAGACACACACCTGGGGAAAAACATTTAGACTGGAGGCATGCGAAGTGGGTTGCTGTAAGGACGTCGGGTTTAAAGACTTAGTCGTGTTAGTTTTCCCCTACAGACACACACTTGGAGGGAAACATTTAGACTAGGAGGCATGGGAAGCGTGCTGCTGTGAAGACGTCGGGATTGAAGTCTTAGTTCTGTTAGTTTTCCCTTATAGAAACAGACCCAGGAAAAAACATTTAGACTAGGAGGCATGTGAAATGTGCTGCTGTGAAGACGTCAGGATTCAAGTCTTAGCTGTGTTGATGTTGACACTAATCCATACAGAAGGCTGAGAGGGACGCAGCGTTTGCTGTATGACAGGCGATGGAGTGCTTCAGAGGGGGGGGGGGGCGTTAGGTGCTGAGAACATCAAGTATACGATAGGTTAAGGGGTAGCATAGCTGTATATGTTTAAATTTATTGTCTCTTCTCTTGTTCACCATCAACACTCCAGGTAATGATATCTAGTCACTGCATTTAGCACGAGTGTGCAAGGCCATACAGAGATCATTATATTTCATAAAGGCTTAAACAGTGTAGCACCCTGTGGCCAATTTTGGTGCTAGATTTAAAACTAACTGCAGAGACTAAAGAAAGCTTTTGCAATGATCATCAATGTCTCAATCATGTCCTGATATTACATGTCGTTTCTTTTCCATTACACCATCTGTACTACTGCTAGGCATTGTGTCCTGCATTGAGTGAACAGGAGTGAAGGTGCGAATAATACAGCTTTTGCAATGATCATCAGTGTCACAACCATGTCCTGATATCAGGATATACTCCCAGTTGTTCCATTACACCATTCTACGTCAGACATTCTGTCCTGCAATGTGAAATGGAGCTCCAGGTTTGAAGGTGAGAATGACAATAGTGTCACCCGAAGTCTGCTGGGGCCCATCTGTCAGTCCAGCATTAATATCATAATTAAAACTGTCCCGTCGTCACGGCAACTCATTATCTATGCGTCACCTCCGTAACAAATTTGTCATTGAAGCGTCAGAGGGCGTTACCGGCCGTCTTTCGTGCGGACTAATTCCTCCGCAATTAGTTCTCATGTGATCCCCCCTCCCGCATCCATCCTGCCTCCGGATTCGTCACGTTTTTCATTCGGCAAGGACAAATCTCAAGGACACGGGAGTCAAAGTCACCTGCTTTTATACCTGATTAAACTGGAACAAGCCGATGACCTTACTCCTCCGCAACCTACGGCAGGAACCCAGCAAAAACGACAAAACATTCTAAAAGGTCAAATTATTACAAGGTCATGACCTTCAAGGTCATAGTGTCACCCCTACATAAAACCTCAACTCTCTCTCTCTCTCTGGGAATCTTAGAACAAACAGCCTTCCTTAAACATCCTTAGAACACAACTAGTCTTTTTTAAATATCCTTAGAGATTCCATACTCATGTGCAGAATGAGACAAGGTCGTTGAGAATGAATAAACAGAAAATCCTTGGGAACCCAGGCCACTTCCACACACATTGTTCCATCTGAACTTCCCCCCCCCCCCTGGTGTTTTCCGCGTGAAAATCACATGTGCCGATTACGTCGTCATCTGGTCTCTAATTAACAAAACGACTCTTCTGAGTCCCAATTTGCACCCAAACAAGGCGATCAGCTTTGTCATTTGCACCTAAGTACGGCATTACCAGAAACAATTCCCAACTTTCCATCCCGCAAACCAACAGCACTTTCCATCAAGGCCATTTCCATCACAACCACACCACCTGATGGGAGGCTCTGTCATCAGCCTCTTCCAGGCTTCACAAATAGCCTCTTACAGGCTCCAGAGGTGGCTGGAAAAAGTAGAAATTGGCCAAACAGACTTGGGCGTGGGCTAACTGTACTCCCGGGTAGCTAACTCCCCCGGCATGTTATCTGTCTATTTGGCCAATTTCAACTCTTCCCAGCCACCTCTGGAGCCTGGAAGAGGCTATTTGTGATATGATGCCTTTTTCTGCAGTTGCTATAATGGCTAGAGGTCCAACAGTCAGAACTCCAATACCCTTCACTGCTCAAATCCAACTGACAGAGAAAAAGAAAGTAAACTTCAAATCCAAACTCAGTTTTAATTTGACAATGCTAAACCGCATGTACCATACTTGTTATAACAGAGCTGTCCTGCCACATGTTAGAATTCTCCTTATTTAGATCGCAGTGCCTTTCCTAACCAGTGCTAAACTAGAAGGGCAGAAATTTTACACACCAAACTGACACGTAACAATACGTCACACGTGAATGTAACAAAATGTCCCCTTAGCCACATAATAGACATGTAACAAAATGTCCCCTTAGCCACATAATAGACATGTAACAAAATGTCCCCTTAGCCACATAACAGACATGTAACAAAATGTCAGCTGAACCCCATAATGGCCACGTAACAAAACTTTGGCTAAATGTAACAAATGTCCTCTTAACCCACATAATAGACAAGTAGCAAAATGTCGGCTTAATGTAGCGAAATGTCTCCATAATTGCCACGTAACAAAACGTCTCTCATTAGCTGTAATCACTCGAAGAACACTCCCGGTTTCCCAACATGCCCTCCCGGAGCAGGCCTGCCCTTTCACTGCCGGCCCATAAATACCCCGTCCGACCAGACGACAGCTCTGTCCCCCCAACCCTCTCCTCGACTGTAAATCTCTCAGCTTGTCCTGTAATTTCCCCAAACCGCTCCGAGTCTGCAGGGCATTCACTTTTGGGAATACGAATAGGTGCACTAATGCGCCTAACCTGGACATTTTGGTGCACAGGATGAATTTTGGGTGCACAATGGAAAACAGCAGAATGTCAACAAAACCTACTTACAAACCCTTCTTATTCTCTGAAGAACTTCAAGTTGTGATTCTGTAGGTAACTTCAAAATTTCCAACAAGTAAGACATCAAAGTACAACAAAAGGTTATATTGCTTCTTAAATTTCAAGAATTTTCTGCATACTAGTGTACAACAGTACCTTTGCCCTAGAGCCTACAATATGTGTCCATAAGTACTGTAGGTGCACCGCTCCGATTCTGGGTGCACCAAATATTCCCAGCCCTGCCGACTGATCGGCTGTCCTGATGACATAATTCCAACATCACAGCAGAACAGCGACAGGCGCGACCTTCACGTGTCTCCTGGCCGTGTGCGACCTTCCTTGTTACCACCTCGCATGTCTGGAGTCTTTCTTTAAGTCTGTAGCCGCCGTTTGTTCTTCTCTACCAACAAATATCAACCTCTCTTTAAAGCCCTCAGACAAACCCACCCCCGGGGCTCTCTCCCTGTCAATGCCTGCAGGTGGTGTTCATGTAATGATAACACCACCAACTGCTCCGCTATAGTTATGTCACCTCAGCTTTTCCCTTCTCCGCAAATATTAACCTCTCTTCAATAACCTCAGACATAAAACACCCTCCAGGCTGGCTTACTGCCACCTCCCGATGCCTGGCAACTTCTCTCCCTTTCTTATAATGATAACAATACGGCCTTCTATAGCTAGACTATATCATGAACGTCCAATCTTACTGATAACCCAGGTTTGAATCTACCCAGTTTTGTCTGGCCAGAAAAGGGTCCTGATTAGCAGCACCAACTTTCCCTTCTCTGCTGCTGTCAAGTCGCTGGTTTGGATTTGTGCTGGCGACCCCAGGTTACCTCTGTGCCCTGCTACATTTGTGGCAAGGCTACATGTTTGGCTACAGGCCAGCCCTGCGGCCATTTGTCACTCCTGTCTGCAGGCCTTGCTGGGGGGAGGGGGTTGACTTGTGTTACAAGCAGTGTCATGGAGGCCAGCCAAAATCAGCTCCTACCCACACACCTTTCAGAGGCCGGCCAAAATCAACAAAACACCTTAGCTCGCACTTCAACAGAACGTATTGTATAACTATCAAGTCGTATTCACATATGAGAGGATGATGTGCATATTTTCCAAATCTGAAAAGATGTTATATGCAATGGACAAAATTCTGGTGCAAACTTTACCAAACACCCAACAGAAACGAGGTCCTGTGTAAGCACGTTATGTTCTGGGACGGCGCTACCTTTGCTTGAGTTGCCTTTGTTGTTACTGATGGCAGAGAGAAACAGGCGGTGTGTTTTGCCTGGTGTGGTTAAATTTCCTCTGGCTTGCTCCATGTCAAACACACACAGCTGTCTCCAGCCCAACCGTTTCCTTAGCAAATTTATGACAGCAAAGCGGCTACACCACGGTTGGAGGAGGGGTAACGTGGAGGGGACCACGGTTCAATGTGGGAGACTATGGTTGAAGGAGGGTTAATGTGAGGGGGGCACGGTTGAAAGAGGGTTAACTGAGGGGGGGGTGGACCAGTAAGTCAGATGTTTTCTCCCATCCCAGCCTGAGATTGACACCTGTGCGGCCCTGTTGATGGTGCAGCCTGGGCAGGTCTAACCCAATCTGGGCCAGACTAATCTCATTACTGGTTACCAGCAGCCTGCTTACTGCCTACATGGGGCACTGGCAGTTATACACCTGCCTGTACATGGGGCACTGCTCAAACCTTCCCAAACACTTTCACTGCTCAAACCCTCCCAAACACTTTCACTGCTCATGTCTCAGCTCAAACCCTCCCAAACACTTTCACTGCTCATGCCTCAGCTCAAACCTTCCCAAACACTTTCACTGCTCATGTCTCAGCTCAAACCCTCCCAAACACTTTCACTGCTCATGTCTCAGCTCAAACCTTCCCAAACACTTTCACTGCTCATGTCTCAGCTCAAACCTTCCCAAACACTTTCACTGCTCATGTCTCAGCTCAAACCCTCCCAAACACTTTCACTGCTCATGTCTGAGCTCAAACCTTCCCAAACACTTTCACTGCGCATGTCTCAGCTCAAACCTCCCCAAACACTTTCACTGCTCATGTCTGAGCTCAAACCTTCCCAAACACTTTCACTGCTCATGTCTCAGCTCAAACCTTCCCAAACACTTTCACTGCTCATGTCTCAGCTCAAACCTCCCCAAACACTTTCACTGCTCATGTCTCAGCTCAAACCTTCCCAAACACTTTCACTGCTCATGTCTCAGCTCAAACCTTCCCAAACACTTTCACTGCTCATGTCTCAGCTCAAACCTCCCCAAACACTTTCACTGCTCATGTCTCAGCTCAAACCTCCCCAAACACTTTCACTGCTCATGTCTCAGCTCAAACCCTCCCCAAACACTTTCACTGCTCATGTCTCAGCTCAAACCTCCCCAAACACTTTCACTGCTCATGTCTCAGCTCAAACCTTCCCAAACACTTTCACTGCTCATGTCTCAGCTCAAACCTTCCCAAACACTTTCACTGCTCATGTCTGAGCTCAAACCTCCCCAAACACTTTCACTGCTCATGTCTCAGCTCAAACCTTCCCAAACACTTTCACTGCGCATGTCTCAGCTCAAACCTTCCCAAACACTTTCACTGCTCATGTCTGAGCTCAAACCTCCCCAAACACTTTCACTGCTCATGTCTCAGCTCAAACCCTCCCCAAACACTTTCACTGCTCATGTCTCAGCTCAAACCTCCCCAAACACTTTCACTGCTCATGTCTCAGCTCAAACCTCCCCAAACACTTTCACTGCTCATGTCTCAGCTCAAACCTCCCCAAACACTTTCACTGCTCATGTCTCAGCTCAAACCTTCCCAAACACTTTCACTGCTCATGTCTCAGCTCAAACCTTCCCAAACACTTTCACTGCTCATGTCTCAGCTCAAACCTCCCCAAACACTTTCACTGCTCATGTCTCAGCTCAAACCTCCCCAAACACTTTCACTGCTCATGTCTCAGCTCAAACCTTACCAAACACTTTCACTGCTCATGTCTCAGCTCAAACCTTCCCAAACACTTTCACTGCTCATGTCTGAGCTCAAACCTCCCCAAACACTTTCACTGCTCATGTCTCAGCTCAAACCCTCCCCAAACACTTTCACTGCTCATGTCTGAGCTCAAACCTCCCCAAACACTTTCACTGCTCATGTCTGAGCTCAAACCTTCCCAAACACTTTCACTGCTCATGTCTGAGCTCAAACCTCCCCAAACACTTTCACTGCTCATGTCTCAGCTCAAACCTTCCCAAACACTTTCACTGCTCATGTCTCAGCTCAAACCTTCCCAAACACTTTCACTGCTCATGTCTGAGCTCAAACCTCCCCAAACACTTTCACTGCTCATGTCTCAGCTCAAACCCTCCCAAACACTTTTACTATCGTGCCTCCAAGGCCAGGCTACTGTCATACTTCACCATGGTGGATGGGTCAGGGTCATCACCCCAGCTTGACCTTGAACTTGAGGAAGAGCCAGTACACAAGTTCAAGTCCCTCGGGTCGCCCCTTCTGGCAGGTTCTAACGAGCGATCAGCTGTGCAGTTACTCCCGGGCATCAAAGCCTTCCGACGACCCAACAACTTCCTCTTCATGTAGATAACTTCCAGCAACATGGGCCACTCCAGGACAACTGGCTGGTTCTCAGAATTAATCTAAAAAGTACTGTCCTTGGGATAAGTCTGTACTTTGGTACACAGTTGTTTCAAAGAGTGAATAGAGTCAGGTTCAAGTTTTCCTCCTAGCATCTTTGATTAGAAATGTCCAAGAAATGTGAAAACGAATTATTGTAACCTGGTGTATGTCTATAACCTGTGGGTACATCACACCGTATGTCTATAACCTGCGGGTACATCACACCAAGCTGAACTTCCCTTCTTTGCTGTTCTTGTAAACAGAGTACAGAGACATGGACGTGGAGCAGGTATGGTTCCTGTGGACGTAGGACGGGTCAGGCCCTTTTCAGCACCCGGCCGAACGACAGGCTTCTGAGCCGAAGTGCAGGTGGCAGATCAGAACAGATCCAGCGGATAAACCGGACCGGAAACCAAGAGTCCTGACAGAAGCCGGCTCACCGGTTACAGGGACATTACAGACACTACAAAGGAATTCTGAACCATCAGCCCACTACAGAAGGTAACTATTGTACCTCAGTCTTTATTCTGTGGCATTGCTGACATCCAATAAAACCATCTTGTACCTACTGAAGCCATTAGTGGAGGCCTTTTATATCAGCCAGATGTCTCATAACAAAGAAGATAGTCATTTGTAGGCTCCAACATAGAGACCAAGCTTCCCTCCACAGGCATCCCCTTTACCTAGTCTCACCTCACCTCCCTTGACCTCTTACCTGGTCTAATAATGAATGAACGGGCTTATAACTCTACAGACCTTTGATATCAGCGAGCTACCTCAAAGTGAAGTGTACTTTTGTAGGCTCTACCTTTCCTGCTGTTGGTATCAGTAAGCTTCCCCAGTCTGATATGGCTGGAGCATCGTGTATGTGGGGATTAATCCGAGTCAGACTTCAGCCCTACTTCCGAGTACACCGGGGTCACTGACCCACATGTAAGGGAAACATCAGTTGTCATCTAGTCCCAATCATGTCTGCTATATCGTTATGCCCTTCATGTCTGCTATATCCTTATGCCCTTCATGTCTGCTATATCGTTATGCCCTTCATATCGTGTAAGTGATTCCGTGTTTATTGTTTTACTTCCCTTGTTCTTGCACCATAACCTAATTTGGCCACTTCCGCTCGATATCAATGACTTTATCTCAAAAGTATTTCTTTCAACAGCGGCCAGTGGAAAACGTCGAGTTTCCAAACACAAAATCAACATTCCCCACACCAACTGTGTTTAGGGTCTGTCATACGTCAGTGGAACTTCCAACATCACAGACTGACAATCGGCCAACTTTAAAGGGCAGCCTTAAGTATTTAAGAAGTCTTTAAATGCCCTTCCCCTGCCCAGACTGGGACAAAGGCACCTCAAGGTGACCTTCACCTTCTCCTTGAGGCAAAATACTTTCCCTTCTTGACTAAAACACCCCTGCAACATCACAATACTGAAGTGTGCAAGAGGCCCTCACTATGGGCCACTTTGGCAAAGTCTACAAGATGGAAAAAGACCATATTTTCCACCTGAAAGTTGAGGCAGCTCCTTTTGCGACATGAAAAGCAGCACTGGTTCACACTGCTTTCCTGTGACTGTGGAAGCAGGGAAATTATCCAGGTCACCTCTATGGAACGCCCGCCCCCCTCCCCCTTATGAAGGTGACCTCCCAGCTTGACCTTGTTGTGGTGTATACAGTGTCGGTTTGTGGTTTATTTGTGTTATTGTTCTGGCTGCTCACCTCTATGCTTATATGGAACAGCGCCCCCCTCCCCCCTTGTCAAGGTGACCTCCCCGATTAACCTTGTTGCGATGTAAACAGTAGTTTATTTGTGTGTTGTTGCTTTGCTCTGCTCACCTCTATGCCTATTGGTCTGCTTGTCGAACATCAGCATGGCGTCCTCTATCTGCGGAAAACAACAAAAACACGACCCGTTAGGTCAGAGGTCACGCCAGGTCACTGACATGCATACAGTTCAATGGAGCTGATGATAATATATGTGGGCATGGTTGGACTGGGATAATATATGTGGGACTGGGATAATACATGTGGACAAGGTGGGACTAGGAAAAGTGGGATAATACATGTGGGACTGGGATAATACATGTGGACATGGTGGTATGGGGGAACTTTATTTGTGTCCATATTTAGCTAGACATTTCTGTTATTCTTCCTGTGGTCCTGTGCATGCAGTACATCAATACAAAATCATGTAATAATCACAGAACAAACATGCATTTTGTAATAGCCTCAGGCTAGTTGGGCAGCCCTGGCTGTGTGTCACTTCAAAAACAGCCAAACCAATAAATAAAAATAAAACAACCATACATCAAATCTATGGTATACATCATCAGAAATTGTGTGCATGGGAGAAACCCTGTGCAGGGGCATAATTGTGTGATTGTGTGTGTACAAGGGAATAACCGCACGTAGCAGGGAAATCTTGTGAACCAGCGAGCAGACAAAAACCCTGTCCCCTCTGCACTGATGAGAAACCCGCCACCCCTCTGTACTGAGCTTAGGTCGCAGGTATGACATTGTAACTGCGACCCCCCCCCCCCCATCACAACTCCAGGGCTCGATAAGTAGCCTGCCCCCCCCCCCCCCCCCCCCCCCCCCTGGGGGAACACACTCCCCGCCCTCCCCAGGGCTCACTTAGCGCACATTCCTGCCAGACTGTATCAGCTCACTTCGCCGGGCAAAACATCTGAAGCAGGCAGCAGATTTTATTGATCAATGGGCATAACAGCAATTTGCGCGCTCCGACAATGGAGCCATGTTTGAACCGCGACCAGAGCCATATTTTATTTCCGGACAGGTTTCCCGGGCGACTGCCCTCCCTGTTCGGCGGAGGCCGTGAGCAGTTTTGTCCCCGATTTGCAGGCGGTTGTCTGAAGGTGAGAGAGACAATTGGGGGGGAATTACACAGTCTGGCTGGCAGGGGTGCGGGGAGGATACTCCCCAAAGAAAGCTCCGCTGAACCGTGCTGGCATTGACCCGACCTGGGGAACTACTCCTCCCTACAACACCGGTCTGTACCGGCCAACAACACCGCCTGTACCGGCCATGCCCGGCCGACTCCTGGCCAACAATATGCCGGCATCGCCACGCCAGGCTAAACTGGCCTGAGCACAGGTTTGAGCGGTGTAACGTTTGATTGTGACATGGCACCGGGATTGTTACTTTTGCTACAGCACATTGCCTGGGGCGGACACGGCTGGGTGCACACAGGAGACGACACCTGGTCACAGCGACCCACCTCGACCCCTGACGTCATCTCCGTAAGCCGTGTTTGTACGGCTAAGTAGCCTGTAGTCAGGCTGCAACAACAGCGGCCTTTACTTCACACAGAACAACGTCACAAAACCACGTCACCAGAACTGCACGGCTCCGGGCCAGACGCAAACTTCGCTCCCCCAGCAGCCACGAACGTTACCCGGGCTGTCGCTGATCACAATCTGGGCTAATTGAATTTCTCCTCGGCTCTGAATGAATCTGGAGCGATCTGAAGTCACATTCCTCTCAATTCCACAGCAGCTCACCTAAATCCACGGCTTCGGCAGCGCTACACCGACAGAACCTAGTCCTGATACAGAAGCAGTCAAGATAAGGCTTAACTCCTGTGCACAACACAGAAAGGACCAGATAACTCCCAACTCTGTACAACACAGAAAGGACCAGATAACTCCCAAACTCTGTACAACACAGAAAGGACCAGATAACTCCCAAACTCTGTACAACACAGAAAGGACCAGATAACTCCCAAACTCTGTACAACACAGAAAGGACCAGATAACTCCCAAACTCTGTACAACACAGAAAGGACCAGATAACTCCCAAACTCTGTACGTAACTTACACAGAACTAGTCTGATAACACCCAACCCATACAGAACCGAGCCAAAACACCGAAACTCTGTATGTACAGTGTACATGTGTATGATGTAACACATACAGAACCTAGATTCTATAACACCCAGCCCTACTCTGCACTAGCACTCTTGTAACTGAGAGGAATTTCCCAACAATCCTGCCACTCTGCCTATCATGCGGCCTGTCATAAACAATGGTCTCAACACTCCCGTAAATATAATGACATAAACCGACATAAAGGATAAAATTTCCTCCTCTGACAAAAGCAATTTGTGAGTTTAACAAGGACAGAACAGTTACGCCTGGGCTACAGCAGCCTTCCTCATCAATACCAGCTCTTAGAGGGGCGTAGTGTTATCCTTAGGCAACTCCTGGTTAACTTCTTGGTTTTGAGATTTTAAAAACAATGTTAGATTGGAATATCAACATTAACACAGACAGGAAAGCCTGTGCCTAAATGATACACCCAGTTCCAGGGAGTGAACAGAATCAGATTCAGGTTTTCCTCACAGTCCTCTGTTTTCATTCTAAAGCACTGAAATGCCTGAGAAGCCAGTGATAATTGTTGTTGCCCTGCGTCCGCAACAACCACGCTGCAAAACGCTCGACATGAAGCGAACATGACAGCGGCTCTGCTCAGCTTAGGCGGCCTCCCATCAACATCAGCCAACAATGAGGTGACATCCTCTGTGATGACCTCTATTTAAATATTAAACAATCAGTACATGCTTCCTCGGCTGGCCTGAGAACAGTCGGCTCATTTCAGCTGATGGACAGGCTTGATATTTCATTTCCTGAAGCTGAAAGGGCGATCAGCCGTTGGTGGCAGAATTGGACTTCTCTGTACGAGGTGTAAATAATAAACTGTGGTAAATAAAGGACAATGAGGGGCAGTAAACACAGGCAATAGAACCGCACCCTCCCCACACCCAGGCTAATCCAGTTTCCCTCCTTTCCTACTGATTTCTGAGCCACATTTCATACAGACAATGTACATTCCTAGCCTCTACCAGGCTCTGCAGAAAACTGGGAAAATATTAGGAATTGGTCCAATAGACAGATAACATGCCAGAGGAGTTATCCTGCCAGGGGGTAGTTTGCTAACACACACTCTCCTAATCCCCCCCCCCCCCCTATCTGCTGGTTTCTGAGTCCATTCCTGACTGTTCTTGTGTGCTTCTGCAGATATACGGCCACATCTGGGGTTTACTGGGTCATTTTTACTGCCCAAACCTGACGATATAAATAGAGAAACTGCCCCAGTGGACGCTGGGAAGAACAACACAATACTGCATATAAACTCATAAAGTGACAGTTCCTCCAGCAACTGGATAGATTCTGGAAACGGTCCGACAATTCAAGTAACATCCACTACCTTTCTAGCTCACCTGGTCTAAAGCAGAAACTATGAACTGATACTTAAATAAAGTGAAGACAAATTTTGGATATTCCAATTGAAAACAAAAATCAGACAAAGTTGACCTAAATGAGTTTGAGATAAGGATACTGTAGAACTAGACTGGTTTTCTTATGTTCTCTACTTGGCTGATTTTGCTGCTGGGAAAATAGAAAAGGGTGAATGGCTTGCCATGAGTTATCTGACTATGTAGTCCCAGATTTGCAACCACTGACCTCTGTAACTCATGATATAGTTGAAGTATTATTTGCATGTTTTTGCCTGAGGGCAAATTACAACATGTAGCAGTAATTAGAAAAAGTATCCAGACAGCCCGCAACAAAGGTGACAAGTGGAGCAAGGGACTGTTCTAATAAGAACTGCCATTCAAGCTTTTGGGATTTCACTTCTTTTAACTCTGTGAGTGGATAAGTCCTCTAGCAAACAATTCACCCCATTCCCACTGTAGTGAAACTGTGCTGTAAATGATAGATAGTGGTAGCATGCCACAGCTTTGGTAGTTTTGTTTTTCTGCCATTGTTCACTACAAGTAATGATACGTTACCTTAGCCTTTCGTGTTATAGTAAAACTACTGCATTTAGCCTGTGTGGGCAAAACGTGCAAATAGAGATCATCTTTAACTGTTCTCATGAACCAGGGAGTCGTGTTGTCCGTCTGACCTGACTTAATGTGTGCAGCAGTATCGCCCCAGAGCTGCTGATTTTGTTGTGTAATTTGTGTACTGAGTCGGTATAGGCTGTACTATAGACAGTAGAAGTAGTATAGCTATAACTGTCCCCCTGAACCAGGCAGTACTGCTGTCTGTCTGACCTGACATCTGAGCTGCAGGTTTAATGGGTGCCTCAGTATCGCCCCCAGAGCGCCTGATAATGCAAACAAACCGGTGTGTTTTAGTGTGTCCAGTTACTATAGACCAGGGCAGGGTTACAAGTGACCCTAATGTCGGAGGATTGTCCTAATGTGGCCCAACAAAGGCCTGAGAGAACCCCGGTCCTGTTCCTCCACTGACACAATACACACCCAATCCTTCCGTGGCAAACCAACAACACCCAACCCTCTGTCCCAACCAACAAGGTTGTAATGGGTTTCTGTTGACAATGTGAGAAACGGGTTTTTATGGTGGTTTATTTTATGAATACCAATTGAGGTTGATCCAGTAATGGCGGGAAGTGGAGAGGATCAGTGCAGGGAGTAACTCTGCTCTCTGGGCAGGCTTCGGCAGGGCACCGCTGAGGAAAGGTCTCTGAATGGGGCTTATGTAAAACTAGGTCAGCACACAAAGGGGGAGGGGGGCGGCAAACTGGAATAATGAAAAGGACCCGACGACCAGGGGTGAACATCTCCGCTGCTGAGCCAACACACCTCGGCAAGGTCCGGTCAGGCCTGACACTACAAGACATGTGCATGACAAACTGACATGCCCCAAAACTCCTGGTTGGAGCTGCATTTTGTCTTTCAGAAGGGACGTAGAATGGGGGTCCCATGTTCAAGGTGGCTAAAAGGCACTACAACAGCCTCCGTACTCAGATGGGTACCTACTGGCTGTACTTCAGATGGATCTAAACGGAGAAATTTCCCCCGAACACACCGAGTTATCACCCGCCACATTCCTACACAGGTGAGACTGTAACGAGGGTTTCTAATTATCACTCCTAACGAGCAGGGAGCAGCTTCGCGGCCAACTGATCTTCCCAAAGGTGAAACCTGTCGGTTCAGATATAGATGGGAACAGTGGTAGGAGACCCTACATGGTGGGAGACCCTGCATGGGGGCGACACTTCCAGCAATGTATGGTGGACTGACGACACACTAATTCATTTCATCGGTTTAAGAAACTGGACATAAATATAAGTAATGACATTAAGTGTTTCCATCATCAGATTCAAGTTTTCCCCCCAGTCCTGTTTTCGTTCTCTCCACAAAGTTTCCTTTTCAAATGTCTGACAAACCAGTAAATGATTTGGTGTGGCCGAGAGTTGGGGTTAGTACTTTGTGCTGACCAGGTCAGGACGAGCACGGCCTTCTCGGCCAGCACGTGTAACCGGGGGCGACCGGCGCGTTACCGGGGTCGGGTGCCGAAGCTCGGCCCCTGCTCCGTGTGTTTGGAGAGTTTTGAGGCGGGAATGTGCGGCATGCGGGCAATGCCTGAATAGTGTCGGTGACTAGGCCGCCCGCCCGATGACAGGCAGAGTAAATAGACAGCTCCCGTCCACAACAGTCTTCTTTAAACTCCCCAACTCCTCCTGCCAGCGGCACAAACTATTCCTGCTGCCAGGGGCACACAAGTATTCTTGGAAGGAAGGAAGGCATGGCTGCGTCTTGTGACACCAAAACCTGACCAGACATTCTTGAGAAAGTGGTCATGTCCACAAGCCGTGTTTGGGGTAAACACAGGGCTGGAGTCAGGAGTAGCAGAGGCTCTGTTCGCTCAGTCATCGCACGGCGGTTAGGTCTCACTTCCGGAGTAACGATACGTTTGCCCTTCACTTGCCCTTCAAGTTGGGGGAAAAGAAGCCCAGTTAGGGGTTGCTGGGTGCAGCTAGCGGAGCGTGGGGAGCTTCAGCGGGGCGGCAGAGGCAGACTAACAACGTCAGAACACATTCCGCGATGTGACACTGAACAAAGGCAGGGCCAGGACGGTGCACGTCTCTCAGCTGACAGTCCAACACAAACCTACGTCTGGGCTGGAAACACTGGGGGCATGTGCACCGAATGTTTCACTCTGGGTTCACCTAGATACTTGTGTAGGCTACAAATAAGATATAGAGGTCCTATTGTACACTAGTAATATAGTAGTAATCAGAATATCAGAAATATAGAGGTCCTATTGTACACTAGTAATATAGTAGTATTCAGTATAGAGGTCCTATTGTACATTAGTAATATAGTAGTATTCAGAATATCAGAAATATAGAGGTCCTATTGTACACTAGTAATATAGTAGTATTCAGTATAGAGGTCCTATTGTACACTAGTAATATAGTAGCATTCAGATATAGAGGTCCTATTGTACACTAGTAATATACATGTAGTAGTATTCAGAATATCAGAATCAGAAAAGGCAATACAACCTTTGCTGTACTTTGTTTGATATATCACCAGATTGAAAGGCAGTAGAGATTGTACTTAGGTTTTGCTGATATTCTACTTTATTGTATGTTGTGCTGTGCATCTGAATTTGTGGGTTATTCCCAAAAGGGAATTTCGACCCCTGGAAACAAACGTTCAGATCAGCTGACAGCCCAACACAAACCAACGGACGGAAGGGCGACCCCTGTTGCGAGTGGTTTACAAACAGGACCTGGCCTGGCCTCCCAAACTGCCCCAACCCGCACAGTTTCTTACAAACAGGACCTGGCCTCCCAAACTGCCCCAACCCGCACAGTTCCCTGTGCCAGGACTGGTGCCAGGACTGGTGACAGGACTGGTGACAGGAGCAGAACTTAATGCAGATTGACTCTCCCTGCAACAGGTTCAGCCCCCCTCCCCACTAACTCCTCGGGTCAGCCCCCCTCCCCACTAACTCATCGGGACAGCCCCCCTCCCCACTAACTCATCGGGTAAGCCCCCCTCCCCACTAACTCATCTGGGACCACTTTGTGTTGCAGGGGGAGTCTGGGAGGCTGTGAGCCACACGTGTTAGGGATCCGCACTTCCTGTGTTACACATGCAGACACCACAACAGTCTGGGGCCGTCTGGGACTCCACACACAACCTACAGTAGTTACACAACCCACCATTACACCACAACAATCTGGACTCTCTGGAGCAGTCTTCGGAACCTGCCTAAAACCTGCCGTTACACCACAGACACCACAACAGTCTGGGGCAGTCTGGGACTCCACACACAACCTGCACTAGTTACACAACCCACCATTACACCACAACACTGTCAACAGTCTGGAGCTGTCTTTGGAACCTACCTAAAACCTGCCGTTACACCACAGACACCACAACAGTCTGGGACATTATACACATGTGGGACCTGCCTACAACCTACACAGTTACACAAGCTGCAGTTACACAAGCTGCCGTTACACATGCAGACACCACAACAGTCTGGGACCGAGTTACACACAACCTACAATAGTTACACCCTACCTACAACTTACAGTTACACAACCTGCTACACCTCTATACAACCGAAGCACCCAAACCAAACTGAACCCTGTACTGTCCAGCAATCTTCCATAATGTAAAACCTTTTCTCTATGATATAGCTTCGGACAAACCTTAGGACAAAGCTCAACTGTGTTTTGTGTTTGACAACCATCGGAGCTACAACACAACTGCCATATCAAAGGCCCGTCATGAGCCTATTTCCTGGTTACTTCCTAAACACATGCTTACACCATTACTGGTGCCTGGTTCCCGACAAGCTGGCTCACAGCAGTGCCTAAACACATGCTTACACCATTACTGGTGCCTGGTTCCCGACAAGCTGGCTCACAGCAGTGCCTAAACACATGCTTACACCATTACTGGTGCCTGGTTCCCGACAAGCTGGCTCACAGCAGTGCATTATAAGTGTGCTTCAGGAGTAAGTGCAGCCACAGGACAAGTTTCCATCGCACAGTAGCGAGTCCACAACAAACACCACGGGATGAAACCATTATCTACATGCAGGCAAAGCTCTGCTGACAAATTGGTTTACATTTCTGGGCGGTTTTAGAAAAACTGCACATTTTGGTTCTTCTAATATCCCCGGCTGTGAGAGTTTGTGAGCTAATATCTGACCGTTTAGGCCGTTGTTTCCCTTTTTCCCAAATATAGGCTCATAAACGGGATGTTTCACACCGAAACAGGCACGTCAGCTGTGAAATTTCACCCCCATAATCAGTGACATTTCGGCTGGGTTTGAGCCCATTACTGTAAAGACTGGTGCGTAATTGTTGGGAGTTCCCACCCTGCCCTGGGTGTGTCTCCTGTGTTTACACATGGCTGGTGGGGATGACGTAATCTATGTGGCCCGACTGGTTTGCGGCATGGCCCGTAACCAACGTTGTGTCACTGAACAGTTTCTATCACAAACACACGCTCTGTGGACTGCAGAATCCTGGGGAATCCTACAGTTTACCCCTGCCCATAGTTCTGCCCTGTTGTCCTGAGCTGTTCAGGCCCTTTGTTGGTGCTGGGGTGCAGCTTATCTGGGACTCGTTTGTTGTTTATCTGCAGCTTGTTGTTTGTAGTTCATTGATTACCCGACCTGATAGTAACAGGATATCACAGACATGTCAGCCTTTATTGCCGAGGAAGTAGAAATTTAAGATTTATTTTGTACCTCTGTTTTATAATATTTTGTAGTTGACTGTACAAAAGTCACTGTACTTTTTGTTTTGTGAATAAAGCTTCTTTTTCCTTTTTTTGCTTTTATAATATCTGTCATTTCCAGGATTATGTGTCATTCATTGTTTACTGCTGTAAGTCTAACAGAGTGGGAAAGTGTCAGTTTCTATCCCTCCCTGTGGCCAGTAGTGCTGCTGTACTGTCCAGTGTCCCTACTCTATCCCTCCCTGTGGCAGTGGTGCTGCTGTACTGTCCAGTGCCCCTACTCTATCCCTCCCTGTGACCAGTGGTGCTGCTGTACTGTCCAGTGTCCCTACTCTATCCCTCCCTGTGGCCAGTAGTGCTGCTGTACTGTACAGTGCCCCTACTCTATCCCTCCCTGTGGCCAGTAGTGCTACTGTACAGTAATCCCAGCTGACGACCACCCTGGGCAGTCTGCAATCACAATTAGGACTAATTAGGAGATGGAGTGATAACGATCAGCTCGGCATGCTGGGTAGGAAATCCCTGCCAGATAAATAGTTGCCTCTGAACTACAACACAACACGGCCGTACCCTGAACCCAACCAAACAACACCTACAGCTCTGAACTACAACACAACACGGCCGTACCCTGAACCCAACCAAACAACACCTACAGCTCTGAACTACAACACAACATGGCCGTACCCTGAACCCAACCAAACAACACCTACAGCTCTGAACTACAACACAACATGGCCGTACCCTGAACCCAACCAAACAACACCTACAGCTCTGAACTACAACACAACATGGCCGTACCCTGAACCCAACCAAACAACACCTACAGCTCTGAACTACAACACAACATGGCCGTACCCTGAACCCAACCAAACAACACCTACAGCTCTGAACTACAACACAACATGGCCGTACCCTGAACCCAACCAAACAACACCTACAGCTCTGAACTACAACACAACATGGCCGTGCCCTGAATCCAACCAAACAACATCTACAGCTCTCAACTACAACACAACATGGCCGTACCCTGAACCCAACCAAACAACATCTACAGCTAAATGGCAGCTCTGAACTCTAGTGAACCAAGCCTGGCCGAACCTGACAAAACTTTAAAAAACAGAAACATGTCCCTACCATGTACCCAACACCTCAGAACACTGATAACCCAACCTCCCAACACCTGCAGATATAAACCTGACTCCAACAGCACAAGGCTGGACCAAATGTGTTATCTTTTGTTATCATTCCTTTATTTGTCTCCCTGTTAGTTTTAATTTTCATTTTCCAGAGGGGATGTTAATATAAGCTGTTGGCTACAGTGCATCGACTCAGTGTCCTATTCTTCATCAATGGAAAAAAAACATGCACCTGCAAAAAAACTGCCTTCCTAGGCTACACACACGTCCCAGCCTAAGGAGCCTGCCCTTCCAGGCTAAGCACATGTCCTGTACTAGAAACTGGCCCACATTAGGGGACCAGGCTATCTGCTGATTCCCAGAAACCAGACCCAAACCGGTGCTTCTAGTTGGGAGGTAAACAAGACATAAACGGCACAGGACGTAAACAGTGCATAAACAGCACAAACACTGAGATTGTGCTATAAGAGGAAAGCTGTGAGTGAGGAGTATCCCTTATTGCTGCTCTCCAGGGGCTGCCCTGGTACTTGTCTGGTTGTGCCTCCCTACAGCCATGTGCTCCTCTTACTTCAGAAAAACCACACATTGACACCACAATGCCAGGAAAGTGTGCTGAGAAAGTTGATCTCCTCAGTTACAAATCTGGGAGCTCGTCAGACTGTTATAATCTAAGACTGCCGGCAGGACATTCCTAACTGAACTGCCTCACCACAGAACACAGGGGCTCTTAGTAATACTAATGCACACACAACCCCACAAAACCAACAACACGTCAGTCCTATATATGCCTTTCAGCTGAGTAAAGCTAGATTTCAAAAGTCCAAGTTTGAGTTCAGAACCTCGGGAAGGCGATTTTCCCACATGTAGAACCTCGGCCAACATCAGCAGAACAGATCCCATGCAGAAATCAGTCCAGCGGAGGGACGGCACAAAATGTGATAATTACCGCTGATTGGACACTCAGTAATTAGGCCACTAATGTTTTTGTAACTGGAGGTCTCTTGGGGGAAAACTTATTGGTAGAACCAGACAACACTGATGTGTATTTACCTGTGCTAAAGGTGTGTATTTACCTGAGCTAAAGGTGTGTATTTACCTAGGCTAAAGGTGTGTATTTACCTGTGCTAAAGGTGTGTATTTACCTGTGCTAAAGGTGTGTATTTACCTGTGCTTAAGGTGTGTATTTACCTGAGCTAAAGGTGTATATTTACCTTTGTTATAGGATCTTGTCATCGTGATTTTGACACCTACAAACAGAATCAGTTTGAGGGGAGGGGGTCTATGGTGCCCAGCCGTGAGGAAAATGGGGCATATTAACACCTCCCTGACAGAACTGTCACCAGAACGCGACCCTGTAAAATTTTCATGGCTGTTTGTACACCGCCACGAGGTGCGAAATAAGCGGCCCGCGAGCTAACATTAGTCCAAACAAACTGATATTTGCTCTCTGGTCTACAAATGCTTGGCCTATCTCCGAACCAAACACACTTCCGCCCAGGACCAGCGAGGTTCTCGCCTGTGTTTGCACAGGGGAACCCTTGGCTTGAACCCGCAGATAACCGAGCAAGACTGACAGGGACCCCCCATTCCCGACCTGCTCTCTGTCATGGGCACTCCTGCCTATCTTATACCCTGTACTGCCACAAGCACAGACCACTCACGCCTATCTCACACACCCTGCCCTGCCATAACCACTCTGCACTGCCACAAGCACACCTTTTAAATGGAGGCTCCGCACTGATACCGCAGCCAGCCCAAACTATGCCACTTAACATGCTGCTCTGTTTGACACGCGGTGCTCTGGGCGCCCGGGGAAGTTTGTTATTTGTGGACCAGCCGACGTCCTTACACAACTTACTGCTGTGCTTGGGCGGGGAGCATTACAGATTATTGAACCCCAGGAATCCGACAGAAACTCATACCCGACCTCGTTAGCATGCAAGCAGCACAGGTAATTAACCATTTCTGTGAAAGGTCCTCGCAGACGAGCAGGATTCCAGGTTAGCTGGGTAAACACGGGGATGGCCGATCTCTCCCCAACCCTGCCTTACAGCAGCCCACATGGAGCTGTGCAAACAGCCGACCGCTCAGAACCCTTTTGTTCAGTTGTGTGGACAGTTTCAGGCCTGCCATGTGGTGAAGTCCCACACAGTGTGTGCATGGGACTGAGTGTGGTAAGTGTGTGTGCGTATATGTGATGTGTTAGTGTGTGTGCGTATACGTGATGTGTTAAGTGTGTGTGCGCACATGTATGTGGTCAGGACTGCCTCCAGATTTAAATTTTTCTGTTCCACTCCTTGTATGGGAGCCCTTGTTAATTTTTGTTGTTAAATCAGTCACTTTAAGTTCAGATTTTTTCCACCCCAACTAGCAAGGAGGGATGGGTCCTGGAGACCGCCCTGAACCACATAACAGGAACATGCACTACGTCTCTCACCTTTCCATAATGGCCGAAGTAATTCTTCACATCTTCTAATACAGTGTTTGCTGACAGGCCTCCGACGAAGATCTTCTTGGTTCTTGTGACCATCTGGAAATAAAGAAATAAAAAATCATGAGTAACACGAGGTCAGAGGTCAACTGTCCTGGCTGTTGCCCCAAGCATGCAGAATAATTATGGCATTAACGAACATCACAGAGTGGAAGTAACGAGGGTAAAACTCTCGTTAACGTGAACATTCACTCCTTTATATACCACAATGGCTCTGACACTTTACGAGTTGGAAAAGGGAGAAATCTTACAGATTTGTTCTGTGCAGTTCAACGACCCCAGGCTAACATGTTAAGTGGGCCAAAGGCTCCAGATCAGACAATGCATAGCATTAACCAGCCTGGGGCTCTATCCTACACAGCTAATTATACATGGCTGCAGGCTCTAGCCTACAGGCTATATCCTACAGCTGAAAGGACCCAAGGAGCCTGCTATAGAGGCTAGGCAGTCCAATAGCACACTACAACACAACATACACCAGACTATACAACACAACATACACAATGCAAGTTTTACAACATACCGGTCCATAAAACAGACAACAGTCATACAATACAACATACACCAGTCAGTAAAACATACAGGGTCCATACAATATACACGGAATGACAATACAACACATGTACACTGGTCCCTAAGATCGTACCCGGTTTTGAAGAGGGGAGGGGTGGGGAGAAAGGACTATGAAGTTCCAGATGACCAGACGTTAGTTATCGTTTGAGTTATATTTGTCAGCTGACCAGAAGAGGGTTTGTACGAGGTTCGGTGTGAGGAATTATTGTCAGCTGACCACACGGTTTTTGATGTAACGAGTTACTGCCGGCTGACCAGACGTTAATGTAAGGTTAGTGCGAGGTTTGGTCTGAGGTTTGTGCGAGGTTCGGTCTGAGGTCCTGTCTGAGGTTCGGTCTGAGGTCCGGGGTGAGGAATTATTATCCAGCGCATGTAGAGCAGAAAGTGGCAGAAAGCTGACCAGACGATGGTTAGTGTGAGGTTTGGTCTGAGGTTTGTGCGAGGTTTGGTCTGAGGTTAGTGCGAGGTTTGGTCTGAGGTTAGTGCGAGGTTCGGTCTGAGGTCCGGTGTGAGGAATTATTATCCAGCGCATGTAGAGCAGAAAGTGGCAGTAAGCTCCAGTGTGTTTGCGAGAGAATCAGCTCCACTGAACCCTGGCAGGGCGGGAAGAAAGCTTCTTTTGTTCCAAGTTTGGTTGCTTGCTATGATGTGCGTCGTGGATACAGGAGCCTTTGTGCCATTGTGCCATTATTCCAGCCTGACCCACACAGGTTCCCACACTGCCTTCCCAATTCAGCCCCGAATACTTGGGCATTAACGTGGAGACCATGTTGGGCAGGGGACCAAATTAAGTGTCTATAAAAGGTGAGCAACAAATAACGGCCGCTGGTTTTGGGGGGAGCCAGAAGCAGACATTCCTGCACACCAGAAAAGGCTGCGGACATCGCTAATGTCCCCAGGTTTGGAGCGGTGTATCGGAACATGTCCACGAGTTTGGAGCAGTGTATCGGAACATGTCACCGGGTTTGGAGCGGTGTAAGGGAAGCAATATTTATCCAATAAGTTCCGAATAGGATGTAGCATGCCAGGATCCGGTTGGTTATCAGTAAATCAGTGGGTAAATATAAACATGGTTTGGAGGTGTCTCGGCGAGACTACATGACCCGATGCCCCCCACCCTCCCCTGTACAGGGCTACCCTGACCCCCCTGTGTTATCCTGACCCCCCTGTCCTGCCCTTTCCCCCCTCCCCAGCCCCTACAGTGGCCTAGTTCCGCGGTGTGAGTTTCTGTCCGGCTAGGTCAGGTTTCCTGGGTCAGTCTTCAGCTGCCCGGTGAGGCATGAGAGGCTCTGAATGCACACAGTAACGCCGCTAACACTCCGCACATTGTCGGGTTGCTACCGAGCACCCGCACAGGCAGGAATTCAGCTGTCAAACCGGCCGTTCAGCGGCTTTTAGGCGGCTAAAGTCCACCCTAAACAGGACGTGGGGAGGCTTTCTGCGCGGTTAGTCCGCGTGAGCCGGCCCAAGATGGCCGGGCGGCGGTGCAAGTGTAAGGGGACACCGGCCCTTTTCTGCCGCGGATCGGCCGATTTCTGTGTTTGTACTCGGGGCGAGGCGTGAAACTTTAGGCGCCCAGGTCAACTCTGTTCCTGCAAGATTTCCTGCCGAATTTCCCACCGACAACGGCACAAATATGTGTACACAACATCAGCATCATGCAACCCGACCTCCCGCTAAAAATCACGGCCAAACACAACTGGTAGTCAACGGGAAAACGGGGCAAATATCGGGGTAAATATCGCACAAATATCGGCGTAAATATCGCACAAATATCGGGGTACATATCGGGCCGACTATCGGCTATCGCCGCTGTTTGTTTTGCACTCGTGTATGTCAGACCCGGGCGACCTCTGGGACCGCCGCACATCTACAGACATTACTGCACAAAAACAAAGACCCTTCCCCAGACATATCATCCACAACAAGTCTCACAAATAACGGAACAGAACCTACCTTGGGCTGTGCTCTTCTGGGGAAAGCAACTTTAGGGTCAATCTAAAGGAAAGGAAAATAAAACGGAGTGAATTTTCGCCGAGGTGATTCTAAAACTGCCCCAGTCTTTGTGTGAGTAAAATTCAATTAGTGTCTCGACGGGGAAAAATAATTACAAAATTCCTACAGCTACTGCATATCCATGGTGGGAGATCTTGGCAACCAACATTAATATTCAGAAAGTTTCGGTAGAAGCGAGAAAAGGTTTCAATAATTCATTCTGAGCGTCCGTAACTGTGCAACCAAGCGAGACGCATAGCGGGATGGTCCCGTACTTCTGCGACTCGCACAGAAACATCTACACTTCGTACGAGACGCTAAACTTTCCTTACGCAGCCGAGAAATGTGTTTTGTGTCTTCGGAAATGTCAGGAAATCAGCCTGAACACCCCAGCACCGTGTAAACATGCCCGGGCAGACCGTGATTTGGCACGAGGGTCGCCAGTTGGGTTTTCTCACACTTTCACATATTGACACATCAGCCAGAATGTAGCACAAGAAATTAGGTGAGTTTATATATAAATACGACATCTTATAAAACGCACAAAATATGGCAAGAATGAGCAATTCCACCAGCAAAGTAAGTGAGGATGTGTAAATACGGGGGAATAACTACAGTACTAACCGTTTTGGAATCTAGCTCATGCTTGCTAACGGCTAACACTTTATCTACACTAGCGGGATCCCTGAATGTCACGAACCCGAAACCTCTGTGCGAGAAAAGAGACAACAAAAACATGGAAACAAAATTAGTACAAACGCACTGCAACAATGGAAATGTGCCTTAGCCGACTAGAAAGCTAGACTGTTTCACACAACTGAACAATTACAACAGGCTAAATGTCAGAGTGGCACTGTGAATGGAGCTGGCCTGGCATGCACAATTCCAGCAGGACTGGAGTTTATGTGTGGAGGAGTGTTGTAGAGACGAGCAGGCAAAAATGTAGTCAATGTATCAACTTCACTAGTCTGACAACTACCCGAGTTGGAGTCAAAACGACCATTGTGGGGAGGGCAGGGAAACAAAGGCTCGGAACTCACCTCGATCTGCGGGTGACGGGGTCTTTCATCACCATACATTCCTTGATTTCTCCGTACTTGCAAAAGTATTCTCTAAGGCTATCTGTGGGCGAGAGGAGGGAGCAGGTTAGTTACGTACACACCGGACAGCCTCCATTTTGAAACGATTGAGATTTGAAATCGGCGCACAGTTCGAGTCGGCATGAATATCCACGATCAAACTTACCTGCTGTGGTTTGCCAGCTCAACCCCCCTATGAACATTTTCCTGCAGAGGAAGAGAAGTCGGGAGGTTAGCGAGTGGTTACAGTACGGCAGGAGATGCTAGCCGGGTCCGCCGGGACTGTCAGCCGTAACCCGGGGGACCGAGCTGACGTCCCCGGCCGCTCGTAAACAGGCAGGATCGGGCCTGCAGCCCGCCCGGGACAGCACAGGGCCGACAGCTCTCATCAACAAAATACAAAACAACCCACAAGTCGTGCCGCAGACGGGACGGCCGGCTCGCGCGGGCCCACCACACACCCGGCCCGGCAGACGGCCATCTTGGAAGCCGGCTGGCGTCCCGGCCCCCCCGGCCGTACCGCCGAGCGCTCCGGCCTGTACCCGCCGGGCTACCTCGCCGGCAAACGGCGCCGAACCTTCGGGCAAACCCGCTCCCCTCCCTGACAAGCGGGGCAGCGTACTCACCCTGGGTCGTTTGCTTCA
This sequence comes from Branchiostoma lanceolatum, assembly GCF_035083965.1. Lineage (NCBI taxonomy): Eukaryota > Metazoa > Chordata > Leptocardii > Amphioxiformes > Branchiostomatidae > Branchiostoma > Branchiostoma lanceolatum. Next base: position 44,374,766 of record NC_089722.1, read on the forward strand.
TCGTTGGGGCTGTTTGCGGAGGTTTGCTGGCTTTGCCCGTCCATGTCTACACGCTACTAAGCCCGCTACAAACGGAGTGAGTGAGTGGGGCTGCGTGCTAACGGCGGGGACACGTGGGTTCAGGGGCAGCGGCCGCCCATTGGCCCGCCGTGGGTGGGCATGGCGCGAACTCACAAAGGCGCCAACAGCACTGATTGACAGGCCAGCGACTCCTCCCATTGGCCTGGAGGGGGTTGCCTGGCAACATGACATCATGCTGACCTCTGATCCTTACAAGCCCCGCCCTTTGTCCTGAAATTGGGGCCCCTCCCAACCCTACCAGAAATAGACAGCGGTCATAAGGGGCGCGGGAATTTGAATATTTTCGCAAAATGAATTATGAAATAGGCTTTCCCCAACAATCTCATGGGTACCGAACAGTCTGTTTTGATGACGTCATTTTCAAACGGTAGGATGAAGCCGCGCCCATCCCGGTCTAGCCCCGCCCACAATTATGACCATATTTGGCATAGTGAAATCCATTTCACCATAACAAGGTGACTTTACGATATGAGATGCCTGTACATAAACCAGCCGCGGGCAGAAAAACTCTGATCTGAGCGGAAGATGTCGACATTACCGGCGGCATCCGGCGATCAGGTAAGAGCGCCGGGCATGTGAGAATAAACAAAGCAACCTGTCCCGCACAAAGACTCTTATCGTGCCGATCAGCCGAGACAAAAGCGCCGAGTGAGCGGGGTTAATGGCGAGTTACCCGCCGATTACGTGGAGGGTGTTCTGTGTCAGCTGGAGCTGTGCCCTCTAACGTCCGACACAAGGAGAAATCCCCCCCCCCCCCCCCCCCAACAAATAACTCTCCCCACAACATTTATCTTCAAAACAAATGGGGACTCGGACTTGTCACTCCAGGTTTGATAAACTGACTTCCGAGGGAGCTAATAAACACAGTCAGTCCATCACCATGTCGCACGGACTCTAAATCATAAATACGGCCCGGGACGAGCGGAAACAAATCACCGTCAGATACCAGCCACTGGCCACGAGCATCTTCATAACAAGTTGATAGATCCTTCATTTTATTTTTAGTTTGAGCGGGCTTCAGACATCCGCATAGCTGACGGTTCTTCATAAGAGTATCTGATCAGGTACGACACGTCAAAATGGAATTCTCGCATTCTGCATTAGAACAATTAAAAGATTGCCCGAAAAACGCAATGACGATACTCCCCATTAGATCTAACTTAAACTATTTCTCTCACATTTAATTTCAGGGAGGGGTTGACTTTCTGGAAGGACGTTGCTTTAAATGATGCTAAAAGCCTTGATTGTACATTAGTGATGCAATGTGCTAAGTACCGGACAAGAATATGAATATTCGGGGACCACAGTTGCAATCACCTAGTATCTTCAACAATTTGATTCTAATATATATATATATATAGTGCATTTTGATAGCTGAGAGAGAATCCCTTTTTATTTCAAGCTTTTCACAGTAAAGCCACACGCTATATGGCCGTTTCATAGGCCGACCTGTGAATGATGTAGTGTTTGCGTCTGCAACTGCACAAGTCCGACCTGTGTGTGTTATAGAGTGTGTCTGCAACTGCACAAGTCTTGTATACAGAATTTACCAGTCTCCAAGCAGATGTCGGGTGAAGGATCGTTCACGGTTTCTGTGAAAGCCACTGACCTCACGTCAGACAAGCGCGCAGCCACTAAAACGTTACAATGTCCCACCCCAACATCTGCTTGGATTAGAGCGTCGGTGCCGGATGTCGTGCGTGTTACGCGAAGAGGTCATCAAGCCAGATTTACATCGCACCCTGCATCTGCTTGGTGCGCCGGATGCTGCGCGTGTTATGTGCGAGTAGAGAACCTCATCAGCCCAGATTAACATCGCGCGCCAATCTCCTCATCTCCTTTCTCTCCGGCTCATCCCGCGCGGCCTTGCCTGACCTTGGCTCCGGAGATGGCGCGGCTTCAGCCGAGTCCGGCGGAGGAACCGGCCGGGGTGGCCAGGGAAGGAGGTTATACAGGACGAGGGTTGGGAGCAATCTTACATTGGGTTTATGTATGTATATCTTTAGGTGCATATTTAATCTGATAATGTTTGTAAAGCAGGCAGATATGCCTCGGGAGGAAGCATAATAATGTACGTACGTCACACACCTTCCGTGCAGCCGAGCTGATTATGGATATGGCAGTAATAAAGCATCAAAGTTACATCAACTACCATTTACACATGTTATAGCCGCGTCTCTGTCAGAATCGGGGGGGGGGGGGCACCCGAAAAAGCAGGTCTTCTCCTGACCGGGCCTTCCTTTGCCGCCCAGCCTGTGTTGCAACATCTCTCACTGCCGGCGGCTGATTGGGCCCTCTCCCGTGATTTAGTCACGGCTACTTTGCCGCCATCCTCTGTGACCTTGAAGTCCTCCCTCCACGACCTTGAACTCTGCACCCTGCTGCCTCGTGACGTCAGGGACCACCCATACAATACAATGTATCACATTACAGTTTCCGATAAAGCATGTTCCCTTTGTCGGTCCGTGGATGGAGTACAGATCCGGGCCCGGGCGGGCTGGGGCCTGGAGAGGCTTCAAGCAGATGTGAGGAGGAGAGATGTACATTTTATTCATCTGACGCACAGCCAGTAAGTACGTTACCCATCTGAGTATTGAGGCTGTTGAAGTGCCTTTTAACATGCTCGAGGCACCTCTTCGAACACGGCGGGACCCCCATTTTACGTCCCTTCCGAATGCAGCTCTAACCAGGATGCCCTTCCCCGGATTCCAACCTTTTCAACGTGCTTCTGCGCATGTCCAATAGCCCAGAGAAACGGGACGGACAGGAGACATTACGACCTCCCCTCCCCCATCTACTTGGAGACTAACGGCGGGAAACAGTTCTCTGCGCGCCGCGCATCTGCTTTGAAACTAACGGCGGGAGTTATGGGGTGGGTGATGGGGAAACAGTTCTCTGCGCGCCGCACATCTGCTTTGAAACTAACGGCGGGAGTTATGGGGTGGGTGATGGGGAAACAGTTCTCTGCGCGCCGCGCATCTGCTTGGAGACTAACGGCGGGAGTTATGGGGTGGGTGATGGGAGAACAGTTCTTTGCGCGCCGCGCATCTGCTTGGAGACTAACGGCGGGAGTTATGGGGTGGGTGATGGGGAAACAGTTCTCTGCGCGCCGCGCATCTGCTTGGAGACTAACGGCGGGAGTTATGGGGTGGGTGATGGGAGAACAGTTCTTTGCGCGCCGCGCATCTGCTTGGAGACTAACGGCGGGAGTTATGGGGTGGGTGATGGGAGAACAGTTCTCTGCGCGCCGCGCATCTGCTTGGAGACTAACGGCGGGAGTTATGGGGTGGGTGATGGGAGAACAGTTCTCTGCGCGCCGCGCATCTGCTTGGAGACTAACGGCGGGAGTTATGGGGTGAGTGATGGGAAAACAGTTCTCTGCGCGCCGCGCATCTGCTTGGAGACTAACGGCGGGAGTTATGGGGTGGGTGATGAGGAAACAGTTCTCTGCGCGCCGCACATCTGCTTGGAGACTAACGGCGGGAGTTATGGGGTGGGTGATGAGGAAACAGTTCTCTGCGCGCCGCACATCTGCTTGGAGACTAACGGCGGGAGTTATGGGGTGGGTGGTGGGAGAACAGTTCTCTGCGCGCCGCGCATCTGCTTGGAGACTAACGGCGGGAGTTATGGGGTGGGTGGTGGGAGAACAGTTCTCTGCGCGCCGCGCATCTGCTTGGAGACTAACGGCGGGAGTTATGGGGCGGGTGATGGGAGAACAGTTCTCTGCGCGCCGCGCATCTGCTTGGAGACTAACGACGGGAGTTATGGCGTGGGTGATGGGGAAGCAGTTCTCTGCGCGCCGCGCGGTTTTATAGGACGACATATCGATTCTTCCGTTCTACATAACATGGAACAAAACAGGCCTGTAATATAAACGCACAGAGCCGGCGGGGGAAACCCGCAGCGGTTTGATACTGCGGAAGCCGCCGACTCCGGTAGAGCAACCTATGTTGTGGTGTATGGCTTGTATCAATCAATCAATCAGTCAATCAATCAATCAACCAATCAATCAACCAATCATTCATTCGATCAATCAATCAACCCTTTTATTGACCACACAAACCAAGGAGGCTTACACAAACTTTATTGCACAACGATTGTAACGAGTGTTACTAAACTGTTCTGCGTGTGAACTAAAGTGAACTCAGTGATAATCAAAATGCACTGGGTTCCTTGTCTACCACGATGATACGCAGCGATGTGCACAGCGCTGCAGAAGTGTTGCCATGGGTACATGTGCACAGCAGGTGTGTTGTCATGGGTACATGTTCACAGCGATACAGATGTGTTGCCATGGGTACATGTGCACATGTTCACAGCGCTAGAGACGTGTTGCCATGGGTACATGTGCACAGCAGGTGTGTTGTCATGGGTACATGTTCACAGCGATACAGATGTGTTGCCATGGGTACATGTGCACATGTTCACAGCGCTAGAGACGTGTTGCCATGGGTACATGTTCACAGCGCTGCAGACGTGTTGCCATGGTTACATCGGTACACATGTGATGAACAGAAATCGACTGGTTTAACTTTATATAACTAAACCGCTTTGAATTGAAGCGACAATATTGTGATGCCTAAACGTTTGAATAAATCATTTCTATCAAATCTTTGTCAGAAATTAATGCACCTTTATGAACTGATTTAAATGAGAGTTTGTTCCTTCAAACAACCAGGTTTCACAGCTCGCTGGATGATAGTAGGAATTGGCCAGACAGACATGCCAAAGGAGTCAGCTTGCCAGGGCCAGCGCAGTTTTCCCTAGCTGTAGGTCGCAAACTATACAGCCTGACCAGCTAACTCTTCTAACATGTTATCGGTCTATTGGATTGGCCAATTTCTACTATTTCTCTAGCGGCCTGTGAAGCCTGGGAGGCCTCTGAGTACAGGCTAGCTTCTGTCCACCTTTTCGCGTTTCAATTCCGCAACGCGGTTTCCCGCCACCTGTCCCTGTTCCGTTCCGCGCCGCGGTTTCCCGCCACCCGTCCCTGCTCCCTTCCGCGCCACAGTTTCCCGCCACCCGTCCCTGCTCCCTTCCGCGCCACAGTATCCCGCCACCTGTCCCTGTTCCGTTCCGCCCCGCGGTTTCCCGCCAGCCGTCCCTGCTCCGTTCCGCGCCACAGTATCCCGCCACCTGTCCCTGCTCCCTTCCGCGCCACAGTTTCCCGCCACCCGTCCCTGCTCCCTTCCGCGCCACAGTTTCCCGCCACCCGTCCCTGTTCCATTTCCACCACCCGTCCCAGTTCCATCTCGCGCCGCGATTTCACGCAACCCGTCCCTGTTCCATTCCGCGCCACAGTTTCCCGCCACTTTCCCTGTTCCATTCCCGCCACCTGTCCCTGCTCCATTCCGCGCCACAGTTTCCCGCCACCCGTCCCTGTTCCATTCCCGCCACCCGTCCCTGTTCCATTCCGCGCCACGGTTTCCCGCCACTGTCCCTGTTCCATTCCGCCCCGCGGTTTCCCGGCACCCGTCCCTGTTCCATTCCGCGCCACGGTTACCCGCCACCCGTCCCTGTTCCATTCCGCGCCACGGTTTCCCGCCACTGTCCCTGTTCCATTCCGCCCCGCGGTTTCCCGGCACCCGTCCCTGTTCCATTCCGCGCCACGGTTTCCCGCCACCCGTCCCTGTTCCATTCCGCCCCGCGGTTTCCCGGCACCCGTCCCTGTTCTAATACTCGCCACGGTTTCCCGCCACCCGTCCCTGTTCCGTTCCGCGCCGCGGTTTCCCGCCACCCGTCCCTGTTCCATTCCGCGCCACGGTTTCCCGGCACCCGTCCCTGTTCCATTCCGCCCCGCGGTTTCCCGGCACCCGTCCCTGTTCTAATACTCGCCACAGTTTCCCGCCACCCGTCCCTGTTCCATTCCGCGCCACGGTTTCCCGCCACCCGTCCCTGTTCCATTCCGCCCCGCGGTTTCCCGGCACCCGTCCCTGTTCTAATACTCGCCACGGTTTCCCGCCACCCGTCCCTGTTCCATTCCGCCCCGCGGTTTCCCGGCACCCGTCCCTGTTCTAATACTCGCCACGGTTTCCCGCCACCCGTCCCTGTTCCATTCCGCGCCACGGTTTCCCGCCACCCGTCCCTGTTCCATTCCGCCCCGCGGTTTCCCGGCACCCGTCCCTGTTCTAATACTCGCCACGGTTTCCCGCCACCCGTCCCTGTTCCATTCCGCCCCGCGGTTTCCCGGCACCCGTCCCTGTTCTAATACTCGCCACGGTTTCCCGCCACCCGTCCCTGTTCCGTTCCGCGCCTCGGTTTCCCGCCACCCGTCCCTGTTCTAATACTCGCCACGGTTTGCCGCCACTTTCCCTGTTCCATTCCGCCCCGCGGTTTCTCGCCACCCGTCCCTGTTTTATTCCGCGCCATGGTTTCCCGCCACCCGTCCCTGTTCCATTCCGCGCCACGGTTTTCCGCCACCCATCCCTGTTCCATTCCGCGCCACGGTTTTCCGGCAACCGTCCCCGTTCCATTTCGCGCCGCGGTTTCCCGCCACCCGTCCCTGTTCCATTCCGCGCCACGGTTTCCTAGCTGTCCCTGTTCCATTCCGCCCCGCGGTTTCCCGCCACCCGTCCCTGTTCCATTCCGCCCCGCGGTTTCCCGCCACCTGTCCCTGACACAAGCGCTCCGGACTATTGATTTTCACCATTAAAGCCACCCCGGGATAGTTAATGGCCCGCCCCGAGGGACAGCCCGTTTATGGTGACCTGAAGCCGGCTGTCGCACTCCCTACACAAAACGGGCTTTTCACAGAAGCGGCTGTCGCCTGTAGAATCCTTAAAACGTGCGGCCGTCATTCCGAACCTCGCTGCATCTGCCACAAGCGGCTTGTACATGCGGGGCCCTTAATAAGGCTGAAATCTAACGTCTGCAGTCATCAGAGTGAGAATAAGCGTGATTTCGAAAGTCTGCGGACATCAGAGTGAGAATAAGCGTGAGTTGTGCGGACATCAGAGTGAGAAGAACCGTGAGTTCGTAAGTCTGCGGACATTAGGAAACAATCAACAATAAACAATTATTCAATCACATCCCGAGAGTTCGTCCATGCGTAGTAGTTTAGGGAAAGTTTTACAACAAAGAGTACGTGACGTCAGTTTATAGATACATAGTGCAGGTTAAGTCGACTGGATGTGTCAGTGCATATATATATATTAAATATATATATAGAGAGAGAGAGAGTGAGAGAGAGAGAGAGAGAGAGAGAGAGAAAGAAAGAGTAAAAGAGAGAGTGAGAGTGAGAGTGAGTGAGAGAGAGATTGAGAAAGAGTGAGAGAGAGATAGAGATAGAGAGAAAGAGAGAGAAAGAAAGAGAGAGTGAGAGATTGTAGAGATTTGTGAATTCCATGTTTATTGTGAGAAGCAAAGGCGGCAAACTGGCGGTTTCATTGCGTGCAGGCGGGAAGCAAACGCGTTGACGATCTCCGCGCTGATTGGTGCATCGTGGTGCCAGGTCGTCCCCAGGTCAGTCAGCTGTGGCGTTACCCGCTCGTCCGCAGGGCAGTCCGGTACGTTGTGGCCGTGGCATTTGCATTCCGCCCGCCTGCGCGTTCAGCCGGGTTCTGTGATGTTTGTGTTGCGTAATCACGTTAACAGCACACGGCAAGGTCGCACTCCTCAAGGTCATCGCTGACGTCACTTGGCAACGAATCTCCATTCACGCCGTTCCCAGGTTTCACTCCTGCGCTGGTTCCAGAAACGGAACCTCTGGCGGGGTAACCGGTTCTGTTCCGATTTCTCGTACAGAGCATTTACGTTACCAGGGTTAATCTGACGGGACCCGGTTACAACTGTGATTCACGCCCTTCACATACGTCACAAGTCCCTTCACACACATCACGCTATTTCATACATCACGCTATCTCACACAAGTCTCCTTCACACACGCCCTCACATACGTCACAATCCCCCTTCACATACGTCACAAGTCCCCTTCAGACACATAACAAGTCTACAAACGCATTGGTCCCCTTCACACACGCCCCAAATCCCATTCACACACATCACGCTATCTCACACACGCCCAAGTCCCATTCACACACGCCCCAAGTCCCATTCACACACATCACGCTATCTCACACACGCCCACGGCCCCTTCACACACGCCCAAGTCCCCTTCACACACGCCCAAGTCCCCTTCACACACGCCCAAGTCCCATTCACACACGCCCCAAGTCCCATTCACACACGCCCCAAGTCCCATTCACAGACATCACGCTACCTCCAACACGCCCATGTCCCCTTTACACACGCCCCAAGTCCCATTCACACACGCCCATGTCCCCTTCACACCCGAACTCCTGCCAGTCGGCCCGACTCGCTGCTGAGCAGGAGTTTCCCCCCGTTTGGGCCGAACTCTGCCATCGATTCCCGGAAAACGTGCCCCGGTCACAAGTCGCTGGCGACAGGGGCGACATCGATCCTGCCAACCCGAGCCTCCGCGGGGGCCGAACTCCCGATAATTCTGCACGGAAACGCGTCGGTCTGTTCTAGCCGATGTCGGGCTGATCAAGTCCGACTTCCGACCGCCGCCGGCACCGGACCCACATAAGGGGGTTACAAATCACCTGGCGTCACAAAACACCCGGCGTCACAAAGCACCTGGCGTCACAAAGCACCTGGCGTCACAAAGCAGCCGACGTCACAAAGCACCTGGCGTCACAAAGCACCTGACGTCACAGAGCACCTGACTTTACAAAGCAGCCGGCGTCACAAAACACCGAAAACTGCCGCGGAACATTCTGACAACAGCGCAGACAGTCAAATAAATAGTCAACCTGTTCAAACGGCCTTTCTTTCATTGATCTCCCCACGTTCGCCAGGAAGGAGCTCCGGTCCTTTCCTGCACACCTGTTCACCTGTGGACATCAAGGCAGCCGCGCCGTGTAACGGTGCGAGCGGGCTGTTTAGAAAGTGCTCACGTGCACCATGATCACCGTCCGCATGCGCAGTGAGCCGTCCTGAGGGGAGTTTGATGAATATTGCTCGGCTGTGACGTGTGCCGCCGGCAGCGCGTCTCTAGGTGTCATGTTTCATTACAATCCATACGTGAGCAGAAGAGACTACCGGAACTCATTTTCCAGGAATGTTCTTCAGGCCAACAGACGCACATTTCGCTGCAGAAGAGACCGTGAAACGTTTTCATATTTTCCGGGAGAATTCCCTACCAGCCGCGCGTTTTGCTACAGAAAAGACAGGCGGTAACTTATTTTCCGGGAATGCTCCCTCAGCCCAACCGACTTTAGCTACTAGGAGTGACGCGCGGTATCACATTTTCCAGGAATATTACCCACATATACAGGATTTTCAAAATTTGCTACCAAAGCGCCCGTGAAGATGTACTGTTATTTCCCGGGGAAACCTCTAACAGCCGCACGTTTTGCTACAGAAGAGACCGTGGAAAATTAAATTCTAGGAATAAGTAAGCACGTGCTTTTCGCTACAGATGAGACAGTTAATAAAGGAAAGGTTCCTTTTAAAGTAGGCACACATGTTGTAGAATCGGAGAGAATTGTTTTCTCGGCCATGCTCCCTTGCAAGCCTGTTTGCCGGGAAGGGAAGTTATTTTCCGGGTAGTTATCCCGCTATCTGGTGTCCTTGGTCAGACAGGCCGGTTCAGCGGCTGCCTCGCCGCCGGCAGCGCAACAGACAAATCGATGCCTCACTGTTCAAACGCAAGCCTCACGGCTGCCTCCAATTCACCTCGCTAATGCACTCGGCAACAAACCCTTGAACAAACTTCATGGTTCCGTGCGCATCCTGCCTGAGCTGCAGGAACGTCGCGAGGCGAGGATTCTCCGTGCGTGAGCAGGCTTATTACTGATTCCTGGTACCCGGCGTTTCTCAGGCTTATTACTGATTCCCGGTACCCGGCGTTTCTCAGGCAATCTTGACTCGGTGGGTTCGAAACGCGCGCATCATCCGCCACGCCGACTCCTCTTCTCCGCACAATCAATCATGCTCTTCGGCATGGATGCCTTTTTTCTACCTGCTCTTCGGCATGGGTGCCTTTTTTCTACCTGCTCTTCGGCATGGGTGCCTTTTTTCTATCTGCTCTTCAGCATGGGTGCCTTTTGTCTACCTGCTCAGCGTGTTTCGCTACCAATCGGCTGGCAGAAAGCGACATGCGCGATCGGATGGGAGGGTATTATGGTTGATCAGTCAGCGGTGCTATCTCATCATTTAATGGTTTTGTAGTAAGCATCAAGAAATAAACTTGTAGGTGACCCGTGCCGATGCTTGCCTTTACATCCGCTCTACGCGCCGAGCGGCGGTAAGGTACAGGCGGCTCCGCTGCTGCTGACGGAGAGCTGGAGCATTCCGGCTGGATGGACCCACCACTTCCGCTCAGCGTCACTCCGTGATCCGGTCCGCAGGAAATAACCAAGTTACAACCCGGAACTTTAATTTGTTGTACCGAACGCGTTAGCACACAAATTACTGTACCTGCACGCACAGATATACACGTCAGGACACAAACTACCTGCACGCACAGATATGCCGAAGTACAGCCAGTAGGTACCCATTTGAGTAATGAAGATTTTGCAGTGCCTTTTACGTGCTCGAGGCACCTCCTCGAACACGGATCCCCATTTTACGTCCCTTCCGAAAGACCATTGCAGCTCCAACCAGGATGCCCATCCAGACCCGGAGGAGTTGCAGGTAACATATTTCATTTCCGCTGGTTCATGACTTTTTGCCTTTTCTACAGGTGACGTCATGAGACCTCCCCACAAGTCGTCTCCATCTGCGCGGTGATTGGTCGGCCTGGGATAGCCGACATCTGCCCTGTGATTGGTCGACCTGGGACAGCCGACATCTGCCCTGTGATTGGTTGGCCTGGGACAGCAGACATCTGCCCTTTGATTGGTTGGCCTGGGACAGCAGACATCTGCCCGGTGATTGGTCGGCCTGGGAAGGCAGACATCTGCCCTGTGATTGGTCGGCCCGGGACAGCAGACATCTGCCCGGTGATTGGCCTGCTACTTGACTCCTCACCCGTGATTCCGTTGCCGGATACTTGACTCCTCACACGTGATTCCGTTGGCCGGATACTTGACTCCTCATATGTGATTCCGTTGGCCGGATACTTGACTCCTTACACGTGATTCCGTTGGCCGGATACTTGACTCCTTACCCGTGATTCCGTTGGCAGGATACTTGAATCCTCATATGTGATTCCGTTGGCAGGATACTTGACTCCTCACCCGTGATTCCGTTGGCAGGATACTTGACTCCTCACACGTGATTCCGTTGGCAGGATACTTGACTCCTCACACGTGATTCCGTTGGCAGGATACTTGACTCCTCACACGTGATTCCGTTGGCAGGATACTTGACTCCTCACACGTGATTCCGTTGGCCGGATACTTGACTCCTCACACGTGATTCCGTTGGCCGGATACTTGACTCCTTACGCGTGATTCCGTTGGCCGGATACTTGACTCCTCATATGTGATTCCGTTGGCCGGATACTTAACTCCTTACACGTGATTCCGTTGGCCGGATACTTGACTCCTCACACGTGATTCCGTTGGCCGGATACTTGACTCCTTACGCGTGATTCCGTTGGCCGGATACTTGACTCCTCATATGTGATTCCTTTGGCCGGATACTTGACTCCTCACACGTGACTCCGTTGACCAGATACTTGACTCCTCAACACGAGTCGAACAGTACTGATAGCTGTGTAAGTGTGTAGTACACCTTACCGTGCTGTGATAACAGTGTAAGTGTGCAGTACACCGCTGTGATAACTGTGTAAGTGTGAAGTACACCGCTGTGATAACTGTGTAAGTGTGTAGTACACCGCTGTGATAACTGTGTAAGTGTGTAGTACACCGCTGTGATAACTGTGTAAGTGTGTAGTACACCGCTGTGATAACTGTGTAAGTGTGCAGTACACCGCCGTGATAGCTGTGTAAGTGTGAAGTACACCGCTGTGATAACTGTGTAAGTGTGTAGTACACCGCTGTGATAACTGTGTAAGTGTGTAGTACACCGCTGTGAGAACTGTGTAAGTGTGCAGTACACCGCTGTGATAACTGTGTAAGTGTGAAGTACACCGCTGTGATAACTGTGTAAGTGTGCAGTACACCGCCGTGATAGCTGTGTAAGTGTGAAGTACACCGCTGTGATAACTGTGTAAGTGTGTAGTACACCGCTGTGATAACTGTGTAAGTGTGTAGTACACCGCTGTGAGAACTGTGTAAGTGTGTAGTACACCGCCGTGATAGCTGTGTAAGTAGATTAGAGATACCGAACGCTCAGCTGAGACGGCATGTTGTAATTCCTGTCACTCCGGCTCAGCTGGGACGGCATGTTGTAATTCACTCCGATCCATGCTGAGGAATTAACCTGACCTTGAAACGGCTCATTCCGCGTTTCCGATAAACTTGACCCCGAGGACCACCCGCGGCCTTCGGCGGTCACGTGACGGTAACAAGGGAGACGTGGTGCGTTATGCAAAATGGGTTCCGGCCAGACGTCCCGTGGCCAGACGTCCTAGCGTGACGCACGGCTCAGTAGCTCTAACTGCGATATCGTTTGTATCTCTTGGACATCAGACTATATACAAGTCAATATATCTCTACCATTTCTTGCAAAAGAAATCGTAAGTTCTTACACAAACAATTGGTGCTATGCATTACCAAGTATGTTCCGTATAGATTGATTCACTCAGATAGAATATCGTCGTGTTTGTTCTTCAGTTATATAGAAATATTTGGCAATGCTAAAAGCAAAGGGGTAGATATTAGTCTTTATGCTTGATACTGTTCAAGAACTTGCCATACATTGTACCCGATGGAATTGTTGTGCAATAAAGTTTGGGTGATATGAATATAATGTATTCATTTGTTCCCTGTAAGCGCATTTCGCTAGTTTTTCCTCTGAGATGGATGTTTTGGAAGTTTCGCCCTCCTGGTAGATTGGTGTGTGTGTGTGTGTGTGTGTGTGTGTGTGTGTGTGTGTGTGTGTGTGTGTGTGTGTGTGTGTGCGTGTGTCGTAGATATCATATGACTTAGAATTGCTACAATGTAGCGGTCTGTCCACGTCACGTGACAATAGCCGGGGGGGGGGGGGTCAGGGGTCGGTGTTGCCGTTTCCGACGGCTGTTTGCGGTGCTCCTGTCTCCTGTTTGCCGGGTCACGGCGATATGTTTTACCTGAAACTGGACACCTGCAAGTCGGTCTCACCTGGTGAAGCACGCACAGGTAAGGCTGTCTCACCTGGTGGAACAGGTGAGGCTGTTTGTCTCACCTGGTGGAACAGGTAAGGGTGTCTGGAAGCATGCTATTGAACGGGAGAGCAGGCATCTATGATCTATCCAACTAAAGTCACCATCTTCTGCCCAACCGTCACACACACACATACACACAGTCACATAGAATCGGACATCTAGTCAATCACAGTCTGTTTCTCTGTTTCAAGTACAAGAATGAAATACTACGGCCTTGTGAAGAAACATAGGAATAAGAAGACCAAACTCCGTATGCAGACCGCAGTTCCGTTACCATGGCAACTGGTATTAAAGGGTACGTCATGAGGGGAGACAACAGCAGCCCTTTGTTGGCGGCTCGTGACCCGCTCGGAGCGGAGCTGGCGGCTGGGAAGGCTGGAGGTTTCGAGGGCCGCGGGAACTTCAGCCGGAGTTTTGTGGGACTTACGGGCTATTGACATGGCGGGAAGACAATAGCTGAATGTTCGTTACGTCATGAGTTGTTTCCAAGGCAACGACCTGAGCCCACTGTCCCAGTCGTTGGAAACTCATGAGCAAAGATGTTGAATGCACATCAACAGCTCAAGCCTTTTCAGGAAAACGGTAACTCAAGACAAGACGCGACAAGCAGCTGTCTTTGTACTTATTGAAGTTAGTTCGTAGCTGAAAACCTCTGCTTGAGAGGAGTCCCGACAATGTGCAGGGGGGGGGGGCACATGTGGGTTACTCAGGTAGTTATGTAGCACCTGGCGAACCTGCCTGCCGTGTCACGTGGTAAATAACTACCGATGTCGTCAGGCCCAGACGTGTGTGAACAGGGCCGTGTCACGTGGTAAATAACTCCCGATGTCACCAGGCCCTGACTTGTGTGAACAGGGCCGTGTCACGTGGTAAATAAGTCCCGAACGTCGCCAGGCCCAGACGTCAGATGTGTGTGAACAGGGGCATGTAGGATTGACGTCAGATGTGTGTGAACCGGGGCATGTAGGATTGACGTCAGTGCCCTGGAATGTGCGGGGTCGGCGGCACGTGCCCAGGAATAAAGGCGCCTTTCTTAGGGCGAACAACGGAGAACACAACTGGCCACTGGCCTGGAACCAGACTCGCCACACTGGAACACGACTCGCCACACTGGAACACGACTCGCCACACTGGAACACGACTCGTCACTAGCCTGGAACACGACTCGACACACTGGAACACGTCTCGCCACACTGGAACACGTCTCGCCACACTGGAACACGACTCGCCACACTGGAACACGACTCGCCACACTGGAACACGACTCGCCACATTGGAACACGTCTCGTCACTAGCCAGACGCGGCCGTCTTGCTGATGTGCTCGTTCCCAGGCCCGGCCATAGTGCTGATCTGCTTGTTCCCAGACCCGGCCATAGTGCTGATTTGCTCGTTCCCAGACCCGGCCATGGTGCTGATTTGCTCGTTCCCAGGCCCGGCCGTGGTGCTGATTTGCTCGTTCCCAGGCCCGGCCATGGTGCTGATCTGCTCGTTCCCAGGCCCGGCCATAGTGCTGATCTGCTCGTTCCCAGACCCGGCCATGGTGCTGATTTGCTCGTTCCCAGACCCGGCCGTGGTGCTGATTTGCTCGTTCCCAGACCCGGCCGTGGTGCTGATTTGCTCGTTCCCAGGCCCGGCCGTGGTGCTGATTTGCTCGTTCCCAGACCCGGTCGTGGTGCTGATTTGCTCGTTCCCAGACCCGGCCATGGTGCTGATTTGCTTTTCACAAGAACTCAACACGATTATGGTCGACAGAGGAAGGCAAAACGAAACAATTCAAGTCCACCCTTATATGACGTAGCACAAGTTAGCACACGATTGCGTCACCGTCACGTGCCCATCGCGTGTTTCAGGAGCCGGTGGACAACGCGGTTGACCTTGTGGAGCTGGGCTCTGACGTGAGCCCGTTCCTGTAACTCCTGTGGTTCAGGAGAACCTCAGCAGACATGTTCTTACTGAACACCCTATCCGCCGTTCAGGCCCCTTCATCAGTAAAGACTTGCTGCGCTGCGGAGAAGATCCCGCGTGAGTCCCGGACTCCAGACACGCCGCCCTTTCCGTCTGCACATGCGCATCGCTGTCATCTCCAATCCCGGACAGGTTCCCGCGCTCGGCAAGCCTGCCCATGATCCTCTGCGGCTCTCCGTAAGCCCGTCAGCGGCTGCTCCGCCGAGGTCCGCGCCGCGCATTTCACGTGCAGCGGATCGAAGAATGGAGTGAATTATGGCATTATGCCGTCCGCCAGATAAGGCACGGCAATTTCTTGGCCCATAGCTTCTGCGATGGAGACTCCGATAGAGGCTCGGCGGGCGAGTATCATGTCCGGGCGCGCGCATGTGATGCGGCGACGCGTGATTACAAATCCCGCGTGTGGGGCACTACCGCGAGACGTGACGAGAATACGCGCCGCGCGGGGAACAGGCGGGAGCTACATCTCCAAGCAGATGGGGGGGGGGGGGGGGGTCGGTACGGCGGGACGCACCGGGCCGGATTCCTCCCATCTGCTTGGAGCCTCCCGGCATAACTCCCGCCTCCCCCATCTGATGATCGGCCTGTATCTCCAAGCAGATGGGGGGGGGGGGGGGGGGGGAGTCGGTACGGCGGGACGCACCGGGGCAGGTATCTCCAAGCAGATGGGGGAGGCGGGAGTTACAGCGGACGCACCGGGTATCTCCAAGCAGATGGGGGAGGCAGGAGTTACAGCGGACGCACCGGGTATCTCCAAGCAGATGGGGGAGGCAGGAGTTACAGCGGACGCACCGGGTATCTCCAAGCAGATGGGGGAGGCGGGAGTTACAGCGGACGCACCAGGTATCTCCAAGCAGATGGGATGCGGCAGCAGTAATGGCGGGACGCACCGGGTATCTCCAAGCAGATGGGCGGGACGCAACGAGGCAGGTAAAAGATTTTGGACGGGCACGCCTACCCGACATATCTGGCCTCCAGCGGTCAATATTGACCAGGGTAAAATCCTAATTCAAATCGACCCTACAGCTTCAGCTATGGCTGAACAGTACTAGAGTCCATCACAAGTCACCAAGAGGGTTGTTATTGTCATACTTTACAAATATTTTCAATCTATTGTAATTATTTGTGTGAGAGATTTCATACTTACGAAATATTTTGAATTTTATTTCAACTTTATAAATATTTATCCGGTTTTCTAAAACATTGCAAATATTCATCACATGGAATCTAATATTTCTAACAGTTTCTTAATAATGATAACGGCATTTTACAATTATTCACCATTATTTACAATTCCCTACCATTTTTTACTATTATTTGTAACATCTCTATAAATAGGCCAGAGGGTTGGGAAAAAGCGATTCACACATCCTTGAGAAGTATAGGGAAGAACGCTCTCCACGAATGACCCAACAGAGTCCCGCCGTGAAGTCTTAAGATGTACAAAAGCAGACAGAAGGGCCGGATCAGCACCTACTTTTATGGGGGCAATCACCATTCTACCATTATTTGTAAATATTTCTGAAAGTGAAAGAATCACATCGATGTTTAGAAATTATTATAAATAAAGAGATTTTTGTGCAGTTCCTTTCAAAATATTTCTAAATTATCTAATCGAATTGAAATAAATTCATATTTTCATATAAATCTTTTAGAAAAAAATTAGAACTATTGTCAGTCATATATTCTTTTATTACAAATTTTTCTAGATTAATACAAATATCATCATAAAAACCCCTTGGTGACTTGGAATGGACTCTATACGAGAATGGCAGTCTCTGCCACATAAGGCTCATCTGTAAGATGACTCTTATAAGATGTTCTATTCTTCGCGCATCAGTCTAGCTTCTCCTGATTTCAGCTGCCTGGACAGTGTGCATCTCCATCTAGATCTGTCCTTGGGTAGGTGCTCTGCGTCAATACCGGAGCCTCCAAGTGTCATGTCAAGTAGACGTCTTTGCGGCCGCCCGGTGTTTCCTTTCCCTGACCCCAGCACTCCGCAGAGAGAAGGTCTTTGTAGACACCCGACATTAACCACGGTCGGGGGGGTGGGGGTGGCAGTAACCACGGTCGGGGGGGGGGGGAGTAACCACGAAAAGGGGAGGCAGTAACCAAGGACGGGGGGGGGGGGCAGTAACCACGGGCAGGGGGGGAGTAACCACAGACAAGGGGGTGGGGCTGGGGGGAGTAACCACGGGTGGGGGGGGGAGTCAGTAACCACGGACAGGGGGGGTCAGTAACCACGGACAGAACGGCGCTGAGGTGCGACAAAGTCATCCTAGACAGGACGAGATGCAGCGTACTGACATTGGGCACACACGTGCACCTGGCAGGGGAGACTAATAGTGCTCAGTAACCACGCTGTGCTGAGACACGCCCGAATGAAACCCCTCCGGCGCAACCAGCAGCGTCTAAAAGCCGCGCTCATCGCTTGACAAACCCGTGAACCTGTGAGAACTTTCTATTCTGCTGATGAACTTCGGCGCGCATCAAACCAGCAAACCAGTAAAGTCTGGCGCACATCAAACCAGCGATTGGCAAACCGGACAGCCATGGGGTTTCTTTGCCGGCCTGACAAACTGTTTCAGGAGCACGCAGACATGAGGTGCAGTAAAATCAGACATTTGAGTCGAAATCTTCACCAATATCGCTATTATCAAAATACGTTACCGATATGTCGCAAACAGGACAGCAGAACAGTGTAATTAACTAACCACAGCACATGGTGGTGCCTTATACATTAACAAGGGTGTTATTAACTAACCACCGCACATGGTAGTGCCTTATACATTAACACGGGTGTTTGTTCCAAGCTCGGCGCACTGAAAGGCACCCCGAGGACATATTGATTCCCGAATAGTCTCCAGTCTTACGGAGCCGGTTTAGAACCGCAAACCTCGTTGGCCCAGAAACGAGTCCTGGAAGCTCCCGACTTAATCCTGCTCGTCTCGGAGGGAGATTAATGCGCTCATGAAAGCCATGTTTTATGCGCCGTGGCCGCGAGCGGCGCGCGCGGAAACATATTCCGGCCATAACCATCTGTATCTGTCTTCCGTCCGGAGCAACAGGTGGGGGAGGATGTTTAACTCGGCAGAGGGGAGACGGATATCTGCTGGTGGAACGTCTCTGTCTACAGGACATATTAACACCGGCCACGTGCTTGCCGTGCGATCTGTCATAGTGTTTAACACTGGCGCTGCGCTCGTCTCGCGATCTGTCATAGCGTCTGCCCTGATCCCCCGCTCTTCCCGCGAGCCGTTCCTTCCAACGACTTACCGGAAAGCAGATCCCGGGGCCGATAAGGGACAAATGGCCATTTTCTGCACTTTCGGGCCGCGCAGATATCGGGGTGGTCTCAAGATGGCTTCACTCTTGTTTCTGGACAGTCAAATCCTATAATTCACGACCGTATTAAGGTGTTCTTGGAGTGAAAGTGAAAATGGGAAGGTGTGATGGCAAGAAGTCGCCATAAAACAGCCCGTCGGGGATTTCTTCATCATGACCACCGATCTGAGGAACAACTGCCCGGCGTCTTTGCCGCATTCTGACGAGGGTCTTAGGAGTTGGAGGCGCTGCGAACCCGCCAGTCTCTCTCTCAGGAGTTGGAGGCGCTGCGAACCCGCCAGTCTCTCTCTCAGGAGTTGGAGGCGCTGCGATCAGGCGCGTTACCTCTTCATTACAGCCGGAGTGACCGCAGAGCCGCCAGCTCAGCTCAGCCCTCGTGTCACCAGATAACCGCGGAGATGCGACTGTCAGGCTTCCGCCGCCCGGACGATGGATTTACAGCAACTTTTGTTTTCCGGGAAGTTTTAAGCGCAGTTCTTGACTTTGCGGAGTTGATCATGTGCTCGTTCCGGGTGCCCTTGGTCGTTGCTATAATCCCAGCGATCCTTCACGTGGCAGATAAAGAAAGGATCTTCAGTGGCGGCCATAGTTCTCCCTTATCAGGCGCGTTAACGCGGCTATTCCCGCGGTATCAGCGAGACTTCCAGCCGGCTGATCAATAGCGAGGCCGGGTAGAGGAGACTCGCGCTAATGGCTTCGACTTCGGGCAAGTTGCGACTGGAGTGAGGGGGGGGGGGCAACTTTCGTGTCATCTGTTGAACTTCGGGGAACATGAGGGGAGAAGGGGAGGGGCAACTTTCGTGTCATCTGTTGAACTCTGGGGAACATGAGGGGACGGGCAACTTTCGTGTCATCTGTTGAACTTTGGGGAACATGGGGGGACGGGCAACTTTCGTGTCATCTGTTGAACTTCGGGGAACATGAGGGGAGGAGGGGAGGGGCAACTTTCGTGTCATCTGTTGAACTTCGGGGAACATGAGGGGAGGATGGGAGGGGCAACTTTCGTGACATCTGTTGAACTTTGGGGAACATGAGGGGAGGAGGGGAGGGGCAACTTTCGTGTCATCTGTTGAACTTCGGGGAACATGAGGGGAGGGGCAACTTTCGTGTCATCTGTTGAACTTTGGGGAACATGGGGGGACGGGCAACTTTCGTGTCATCTGTTGAACTTCGGGGAACTTGAGGGGAGGATGGGAGGGGCAACTTTCGTGTCATCTGTTGAACTTCGGGGAACATGAGGGGAGGATGGGAGGGGCAACTTTCGTGTCATCTGTTGAACTTCGGGGAACATGAGGGGAGGATGGGAGGGGCAACTTTCGTGTCATCTGTTGAACTTCGGGGAACATGAGGGGAGGATGGGAGGGGCAACTTTCGTGACATCTGTTGAACTTTGGAGAACATGAGGGGAGGAGGGGAGGGGCAACTTTCGTGTCATCTGTTGAACTTCGGGGAACATGAGGGGAGGGGCAACTTTCGTGTCATCTGTTGAACTTTGGGGAACATGGGGGGACGGGCAACTTTCGTGTCATCTGTTGAACTTTGGGGAACTTGAGGGGAGGAAGGGAGGGGCAACTTTCGTGACATCTGTTGAACTTTGGGGAACATGAGGGGACGGGCAACTTTCGTGTCATCTGTTGAACTTTGGGGAACATGGGGGGACGGGCAACTTTCGTGTCATCTGTTGAACTTCGGGGAACATGAGGTGAGGAGGGGAGGGGCAACTTTCGTGTCATCTGTTGAACTTCGGGGAACATGAGGGGAGGATGGGAGGGGCAACTTTCGTGACATCTGTTGAACTTTGGGGAACATGAGGGGAGGAGGGGAGGGGCAACTTTCGTGTCATCTGTTGAACTTCGGGGAACATGAGGGGAGGGGCAACTTTCGTGTCATCTGTTGAACTTTGGGGAACATGGGGGGACGGGCAACTTTCGTGTCATCTGTTGAACTTCGGGGAACATGAGGGGAGGAGGGGAGGGGCAACTTTCGTGTCATCTGTTGAACTTCGGGGAACATGAGGGGAGGGGCAACTTTCGTGTCATCTGTTGAACTTTGGGGAACATGGGGGGACGGGCAACTTTCGTGTCATCTGTTGAACTTCGGGGAACATGAGGGGAGGAGGGGAGGGGCAACTTTCGTGTCATCTGTTGAACTTTGGGGAACATGGGGGGACGGGCAACTTTCGTGTCATCTGTTGAACTTCGGGGAACTTGAGGGGAGGATGGGAGGGGCAACTTTCGTGTCATCTGTTGAACTCCGGGGAACATGAGGGGAGGATGGGAGGGGCAACTTTCGTGTCATCTGTTGAACTTCGGGGAACATGAGGGGAGGATGGGAGGGGCAACTTTCGTGTCATCTGTTGAACTTCGGGGAACATGAGGGGAGGATGGGAGGGGCAACTTTCGTGACATCTGTTGAACTTTGGGGAACATGAGGGGAGGAGGGGAGGGGCAACTTTCGTGTCATCTGTTGAACTTCGGGGAACATGAGGGGAGGGGCAACTTTCGTGTCATCTGTTGAACTTTGGGGAACATGGGGGGACGGGCAACTTTCGTGTCATCTGTTGAACTTTGGGGAACTTGAGGGGAGGAAGGGAGGGGCAACTTTCGTGACATCTGTTGAACTTTAGGGAACATGAGGGGACGGGCAACTTTCGTGTCATCTGTTGAACTTTGGGGAACATGGGGGGACGGGCAACTTTCGTGTCATCTGTTGAACTTCGGGGAACATGAGGGGAGGAGGGGAGGGGCAACTTTCGTGTCATCTGTTGAACTTCGGGGAACATGAGGGGAGGATGGGAGGGGCAACTTTCGTGACATCTGTTGAACTTTGGGGAACATGAGGGGAGGAGGGGAGGGGCAACTTTCGTGTCATCTGTTGAACTTTGGGGAACATGAGGGGAGGGGCAACTTTCGTGTCATCTGTTGAACTTTGGGGAACATGGGGGGACGGGCAACTTTCGTGTCATCTGTTGAACTTCGGGGAACATGAGGGGAGGAGGGGAGGGGCAACTTTCGTGTCATCTGTTGAACTTCGGGGAACATGAGGGGAGGGGCAACTTTCGTGTCATCTGTTGAACTTTGGGGAACATGGGGGGACGGGCAACTTTCGTGTCATCTGTTGAACTTCGGGGAACATGAGGGGAGGAGGGGAGGGGCAACTTTCGTGTCATCTGTTGAACTTCGGGGAACATGAGGGGAGGGGCAACTTTCGTGTCATCTTTTGAACTTTGGGGAACATGAGGGGACGGGCAACTTTCGTGTCATCTGTTGAACTTTGGGGAACATGGGGGGACGGGCAACTTTCGTGTCATCTGTTGAACTTCGGGGAACATGAGGGGAGGAGGGGAGGGGCAACTTTCGTGTCATCTGTTGAACTTCGGGGAACATGAGGGGAGGGGCAACTTTCGTGTCATCTGTTGAACTTTGGGGAACATGGGGGGACGGGCAACTTTCGCGTCATCTGTTGAACTTTGGGGAACTTGAGGGGAGGAGGGGAGGAGCAACTTTCGTGTCATCTGTTGAACTTCGGGGAAGATGAGGGGAGGAGGGGCAACTTTCGTGTCATCTGTTGAACTTCGGGGAACATGAGGGGAGGAGGAGCAACTTTCGTGTCATCTGTTGAACTTTGGGGAACTTGAGGGGAGGAGGGGACGGGCAACTTTCGTGTCATCTGTTGAACTTCGGGGAACATGAGGGGAGGAGAGGAGGGGCAACTTTCGTGTCATCTGTTGAACTTTGGGGAACATGAGGGGAGGAGGGGAGTGGCAACTTTCGTGTCATCTGTTGAACTTTGGGGAACATGAGGGGAGGGGCAACTTTCGTGTCATCTGTTGAACTTTGGGGAACATGGGGGGACGGGCAACTTTCGCGTCATCTGTTGAACTTTGGGGAACTTGAGGGGAGGAGGGGAGGAGCAACTTTCGTGTCATCTGTTGAACTTCGGGGAACATGAGGGGAGGAGGGGCAACTTTCGTGTCATCTGTTGAACTTCGGGGAACATGAGGGGAGGAGGAGCAACTTTCGTGTCATCTGTTGAACTTTGGGGAACTTGAGGGGAGGAGGGGAGGGGCAACTTTCGTGTCATCTGTTGAACTTCGGGGAACATGAGGGGACGGGCAACTTTCGCGTCATCTGTTGAACTTTGGGGAACTTGAGGGGAGGAGGGGAGGGGCAACTTTCGTGTCATCTGTTGAACTTTGGGGAACATGAGGGGAGGAGGGGAGGGGCAACTTTCGTGTCATCTGTTGAACTTTGGGGAACATGAGGGGAGGAGGGGAGGGGCAACTTTCGTGTCATCTGTTGAACTTTGGGGAACATGAGAGGAGGGGCAACTTTCGTGTCATCTGTTGAACTTCGGGGAACATGAGGGGAGGAGGGGAGGGGCAACTTTCGTGTCATCTGTTGAACTTTGGGGAACATGGGGGGAGAAGGGGAGGGGCAACTTTCGTGTCATCTGTTGAACTTTGGGGAACTTGAGGGGAGGAGGGGAGGGGCAACTTTCGTGTCATCTGTTGAACTTTGGGGAACATGAGGGGAGGAGGGGAGGGGCAACTTTCGTGTCATCTGTTGAACTTCGGGGAACATGAGGGGAGGGGCAACTTTCGTGTCATCTGTTGAACTTCGGGGAACATGAGGGGACGGGCAACTTTAATGCTATCTGTTGAACTTTGGGGAACATCAGGGGACAAAGTTCAACAGATAGATTAAAGTTGCCCGTCTCTTCCTCCCCTAATGTTCCCCAAAGTTCAGATAGCATTAAAGTCGCTCGTCCTGGGCTGATGCTGGTGCGGCTGGGATTTAAACCCCGAACCGCTAGCCCAGGTGAGTCTGGGACTCAAACCCCGAACCGCTAGGCCAGGTGAGTCTGGGACTCGAACCCCGAACCGCTAGCCCGGGTGAGTCTGGGACTCGAACCCCGAACCGCTAGCCCGGGTGAGGCTGGGACTCGAACCCCGAACCGCTAGCCCAGGTGAGTCTGGGACTCGAACCCCGAACCGCTAGCCCGGGTGAGTCTGGGACTCGAACCCCGAACCGCTAGCCCGGGTGAGTCTGGGACTCGAACCCCGAACCGCTAGCCCGGGTGAGTCTGGGACTCGAACCCCGACCCGACAGTCCCGGAGCAGGACGCTGCCCGCTGGTCATGCCGGGCTCCCGCCGACCGACAACCGTCCCGAACACGTTCATGGGCAGGGAGGGGTAATTCATCCTACTCGCCGGTGGCTAATTTGGGATAATATCTTGAATTGACCTCACAACCCGACGTGAATAATATAAGGAAACTTCTGGCCGTCTGCCAGGCCTCGGTGCCGTGAAGACGGTGCTTCATGTCCGGCCTCCCGCAGTTAGCCCGCCGCGGAAGATGAGTGATGACCCCGCCGCGGAGGGTGGGTGCTGGGCACGCCCCCCCCCCCCCCCGGGCCCGGCCGCCGAACCGCCGTTACCCCGCCGCGGAGGGTGGCTGATGCCCCCCCCCCCCCCGACCCGGCCGCCGAACCGCCGTTACCCCGCCGCGGAGGGTGACTGATGCCCCCCTCCCCCGGCCAGGCCGCCCAACCGCCGATGTCCGCTGCTGATCACATCGCTCCCCGTTAGGAGCCGCCTCGCCAGCCCGTCGCCAGGAAAGTCGTTGGGAGCGGCAATGGCCCGTTAAGGAGAGCAGCGCTTTATTCTCCGCCCGCCACGGACCGTTTTCCCGCGCGATGAGGCATCCACAGATCTTAACACGGACTCATTGAACACATTTCAGGACTTAGCGCCCGTATTGACGGAATGTTCAAGTCGCGCCATTCACTTTCATTCAGCGATGTCTTATTTCTGACTCGGCCGCGTTGTGAGCTGCGGCGGGCGTCAATGTTATCGCAGGTTCTCCCGTGGCAGCCGGGCCGCAATTTCCTTACAACGCCGCGGCCCATTGTAGGCTGCATTGTGCTGCTCGTCATGCTACACAGATCTTAGCGCCGGGATGCTCGTACTATCTCCGGCTATGGTTTATAGCGGCCGATCCACCCACGTATCGTCAGATGGGCGATAAGGTGTGGATGTAGAAGCGAGCTGAAATCGATATGGGCCTGGGTGGGTCAGGGCTAGCAAAGTGGGGCCTGGGTGGGTCAGGGCTAGCGAAGGTGGGCCTGGCTGGGTCAGGAATAGCATAGTGGGGCCTGGGTGGGTCAGGACTAGCAAAGTGGGGCCTGGGTGGGTCAGGATTAGCAAGTGGGGCCTGGGTGGGTCAGGGCTAGCGAAGGTGGGCCAGAGAGTCAGCCCGGCAGCAGAGAGTCAGCCCGGCAGCAGAGAGTCAGTCCGTCAGCAGAGAGTCAGTCCGACAGCAGAGAGTCAGTCCGCCCGTCCCGGACAGCAGAGAGTCAGTCCGTCAGTAGAGAGTCAGTCCGTCAGCAGAGAGTCAGTCCGTCAGCAGAGGGTCAGTCCGTCAGCAGAGAGTCAGTCCCTCAGCAGAGAGTCAGTCCGACAGCAGAGTGTCAGTCCTACAGCAGAGAGTCAGTCCTACAGCAGCGAGTCAGTCCGACAGCAGAGAGTCAGTCCCTCAGCAGAGAGTCAGGCCGACAGCAGAGAGTCAGTCCGACAGCAGAGAGTCAGTCCTACAGCAGCGAGTCAGCCCGTCAGTCCCGGACAGCAGAGAGTCAGTCCGACAGCAGAGAGTCAGGCCGACAGCAGAGAGTCAGCCCGTCAGCAGAGGGTCAGTCCGTCAGCACAGAGTCAGTCCGTCAGCACAGAGTCAGTCCGTCAGCAGAGAGTCAGTCCGTCAGCAGAGAGTCAGTCCGTCAGCACAGAGTCAGTCCGTCAGCACAGAGTCAGTCCGTCAGCGGAGAGTCAGTCCGTCAGCAGAGAGTCAGGCCGACAGCAGAGAGTCAGTCCGTCCGTCCCGGACAGCAGAGAGTCAGTCCGACAGCAGAGTGTCAGTCCGACAGCAGAGAGTCAGTCCCTCAGCAGAGAGTCAGGCCGACAGCAGAGAGTCAGTCCGACAGCAGAGAGTCAGTCCTACAGCAGCGAGTCAGCCCGTCAGTCCCGGACAGCAGAGAGTCAGTCCGACAGCAGAGAGTCAGGCCGACAGCAGAGAGTCAGCCCGTCAGCAGAGGGTCAGTCCGTCAGCACAGAGTCAGTCCGTCAGCACAGAGTCAGTCCGTCAGCAGAGAGTCAGTCCGTCAGCAGAGAGTCAGTCCGTCAGCACAGAGTCAGTCCGTCAGCACAGAGTCAGTCCGTCAGCGGAGAGTCAGTCCGTCAGCAGAGAGTCAGGCCGACAGCAGAGAGTCAGTCCGTCCGTCCCGGACAGCAGAGAGTCAGTCCGACAGCAGAGAGTCAGGCCGACAGCAGAGAGTCAGCCCGTCAGCAGAGAGTCAGTCCACCCGTCCCGGACAGCAGAGAGTCAGTCCGACAGCAGAGAGTCAGTCCGTCAGCACAGAGTCAGTCCGTCAGCACAGAGTCAGTCCGTCAGCAGAGAGTCAGTCCGTCAGCAGAGAGTCAGGCCGACAGCAGAGAGTCAGTCCGTCCGTCCCGGACAGCAGAGAGTCAGTCTGACAGCAGAGAGTCAGTCCGTCAGCAGAGAGTCAGTCCGTCAGCACAGATTCAGTCCGTCAGCAGAGAGTCAGTCCGTCAGCAGAGAGTCAGTCCGTCAGCAGAGAGTCAGTCCGTCAGCAGAGTGTCAGTCCGACAGCAGAGTGTCAGTCCGACAGCAGAGAGTCAGTCCGCCAGCAGAGAGTCAATCCGACAGCAGAGAGTCAGTCCGCCAGCAGAGAGTCAGTCCGTCCGTCCCGGACAGCAGAGAGTCAGTCCGCCAGCAGAGAGCAGTCAGTCCGTCCGTCCCGGACAGCAGAGAGTCAGTCCGACAGCAGAGAGTCAGTCCGTCAGCAGAGAGTCAGGCCGACAGCAGAGAGTCAGTCCGTCCGTCCCGGACAGCAGAGAGTCAGTCTGACAGCAGAGAGTCAGTCCGTCAGTAGAGAGTCAGTCCGTCAGCACAGAGTCAGTCCGTCAGCAGAGAGTCAGTCCGTCAGCAGAGAGTCAGTCCGTCAGCAGAGAGTCAGTCCGTCAGCAGAGAGTCAGTCCGTCAGCAGAGTGTCAGTCCGACAGCAGAGTGTCAGTCCGACAGCAGAGAGTCAGTCCGCCAGCAGAGAGTCAATCCGACAGCGGAGAGTCAGTCCGCCAGCAGAGAGTCAGTCCGTCCGTCCCGGACAGCAGAGAGTCAGTCCGCCAGCAGAGAGCAGTCAGTCCGTCCGTCCCGGACAGCAGAGAGTCAGTCCGACAGCAGAGAGTCAGTCCGACAGCAGAGAGTCAGTCCGACAGCAGAGAGTCAGGCCGACAGCAGAGAGTCAGCCCGTCAGCAGAGAGTCAGTCCACCCGTCCCGGACAGCAGAGAGTCAGTCCGACAGCAGAGAGTCAGTCCGTCAGCACAGAGTCAGTCCGTCAGCACAGAGTCAGTCCGTCAGCAGAGAGTCAGTCCGTCAGCAGAGAGTCAGGCCGACAGCAGAGAGTCAGTCCGTCCGTCCCGGACAGCAGAGAGTCAGTCTGACAGCAGAGAGTCAGTCCGTCAGCAGAGAGTCAGTCCGTCAGCACAGAGTCAGTCCGTCAGCAGAGAGTCAGTCCGTCAGCAGAGAGTCAGTCCGTCAGCAGAGAGTCAGTCCGTCAGCAGAGTGTCAGTCCGACAGCAGAGTGTCAGTCCGACAGCAGAGAGTCAGTCCGCCCGTCCCGGACAGCAGAGAGTCAGTCCGACAGCAGAGAGTCAGTCCACCCGTCCCGGACAGCAGAGAGTCAGTCCGACAGCAGAGAGTCAGTCCGTCAGCAGAGTGTCAGTCCGACAGCAGAGTGTCAGTCCGACAGCAGAGAGTCAGTCCGCCCGTCCCGGACAGCAGAGAGTCAGCCCGTCAGCAGAGAGTCAGTCCACCCGTCCCGGACAGCAGAGAGTCAGTCCGACAGCAGAGAGTCAGTCCGTCAGCACAGAGTCAGTCCGTCAGCACAGAGTCAGTCCGACAGCAGAGAGTCAGTCCGCCAGCAGAGAGTCAATCCGACAGCAGAGAGTCAGTCCGCCAGCAGAGAGTCAGTCCGTCCGTCCCGGACAGCAGAGAGTCAGTCCGCCAGCAGAGAGCAGTCAGTCCGTCCGTCCCGGACAGCAGAGAGTCAGTCCGACAGCAGAGAGTCAGTCCGTCAGCAGAGAGTCAGTCCGTCAGCAGAGAGTCAGTCCGTCAGCAGAGTGTCAGTCCGACAGCAGAGTGTCAGTCCGACAGCAGAGAGTCAGTCCGCCAGCAGAGAGTCAATCCGACAGCAGAGAGTCAGTCCGCCAGCAGAGAGTCAGTCCGTCCGTCCCGGACAGCAGAGAGTCAGTCCGCCAGCAGAGAGCAGTCAGTCCGTCCGTCCCGGACAGCAGAGAGTCAGTCCGTCAGCACAGAGTCAGTCCGTCAGCAGAGAGTCAGTCCGTCAGCAGAGAGTCAGGCCGACAGCAGAGAGTCAGTCCGTCCGTCCCGGACAGCAGAGAGTCAGTCTGACAGCAGAGAGTCAGTCCGTCAGCAGAGAGTCAGTCCGTCAGCACAGAGTCAGTCCGTCAGCAGAGAGTCAGTCCGTCAGCAGAGAGTCAGTCCGTCAGCAGAGAGTCAGTCCGTCAGCAGAGTGTCAGTCCGACAGCAGAGTGTCAGTCCGACAGCAGAGAGTCAGTCCGCCAGCAGAGAGTCAATCCGACAGCAGAGAGTCAGTCCGCCAGCAGAGAGTCAGTCCGTCCGTCCCGGACAGCAGAGAGTCAGTCCGCCAGCAGAGAGCAGTCAGTCCGTCCGTCCCGGACAGCAGAGAGTCAGTCCGTCAGCAGAGAGTCAGTCCGACAGCAGAG
Organism: Branchiostoma lanceolatum; assembly: GCF_035083965.1. Lineage (NCBI taxonomy): Eukaryota > Metazoa > Chordata > Leptocardii > Amphioxiformes > Branchiostomatidae > Branchiostoma > Branchiostoma lanceolatum. Next base: position 44,403,217 of record NC_089722.1, read on the forward strand.
TGTCAGTCCTACAGCAGAGAGTCAGTCCCTCAGCAGAGAGTCAGGCCGATAGCAGAGAGTCAGTCCGACAGCAGAGAGTCAGTCCGACAGCAGAGAGTCAGTCCGTCAGCACAGAGTCAGGCCGACAGCACAGAGTCAGTCAGTCCGCCAGTCCCGGACAGCAGAGAGTCAGTCCGCCAGCAGAGAGTCAGTCCGACAGCAGAGAGTCAATCCGACAGCAGAGAGTCAGTCCGACAGCAGAGAGTCAGTCCGACAGCAGAGAGTCAGTCCGACAGCAGAGAGTCAGTCCGTCAGCACAGAGTCAGGCCGACAGCACAGAGTCAGTCAGTCCGTCCGTCCCGGACAGCAGAGAGTCAGTCCGCCAGCAGAGAGTCAGTCAGTCCGTCCGTCCCGGACAGCAGAGAGTCAGTCCGCCAGCAGAGAGTCAGTCAGTTCGTCCGTCCCGGACAGCAGAGAGTCGGTCCGACAGCAGAGAGTCAGCCCGTCAGCAGAGAGTCAGTCCGCCAGTCCCGGACAGCAGAAAGTCAATCCGACAGCAGAGAGTCAGTCCGCCAGCAGAGAGTCAATCCGACAGCAGAGAGTCAGTCCGCCAGCAGAGAGTCAATCCGACAGCAGAGAGTCAGTCCGCCAGCAGAGAGTCAGTCCGTCCGTCCCGGACAGCAGAGAGTCAGTCCGCCAGCAGAGAGCAGTCAGTCCGTCCGTCCCGGACAGCAGAGAGTCAGTCCGACAGCAGAGAGTCAGGTCGACAGCAGAGAGTCAGTCTGACAGCAGAGAGTCAGCCCGTCAGCAGAGAGTCAGTCCGCCAGTCCCGGACAGCAGAGAGTCAGTCCGTCAGCACAGAGTCAGTCCGTCAGCACAGAGTCAGTCCGACAGCACAGAGTCAGTCCGTCAGCAGAGAGTCAGTCCGACAGCAGAGAGTCAGTCCGTCAGCACAGAGTCAGCCCGTCCGTCCCGGACAGCAGAGAGTCAGTTAGACAGCAGTGAGTCAGTCAGACAGCAGAGAGTCAGGCCGACAGCAGAGAGTCAGTCCGACAGCAGAGAGTCAGTCAGACAGCAGAGAGTCAGTCAGACAGCAGAGAGTCAGTCCGACAGCAGCGAGTCAGCCCCTGGTTTGTCCCGGATAGCAGAGTCTGTCCTGCAGCACTGAGTCAGCCCGTCTGTCTCGTCGTGACGGATCGGCCGGCCCCGTGCAGCCCGGCGGCACCACACGCGTTCCGACCGGCCGCGTGATTTAGAATCTCGGCCCGTTCCCGCTCCTCCTTCCCGCCGTGATGCATGACGCGCCGTTGTCCCCTGCAGCGCCGTTTGGCGTTCCGCCGTTTGTCACCAGATTTTGTCTCTCCGGCAGCGCAGCGACAAACTCATCACTTTTCCCGCCAAAACCGCCCGAGGGGCGCTGCGAGAGAACTTGATTCAGTCCTGTCGCCTGATTTGACGTCATTGAGCAAATCTCCTCCATCGCATAATTCAATAACGACGCGCGGAGAGGGCCGACCGTCGCGCGGGACAGGGACAGCTCAGAAAGCCGGATCGGCAGTTGATTAGGCACATACAGAATTAGCATAGGTAATTAGCCGTTAATGATTCTACACAGCACTTGTCACAAAGTACTCGCTCCTGGGTCTTTTTTTAGTCTCCAAGCAGAAGTCGTTACTTTCTGATGGACCGGCTTTTTAACAGCCGGCCAATCCAAGGACTGACGGCTCGGACCAACTGCTGGCAGGAAGCTGCTCAGCCTGCTGATAGTGTGTATGGATGTGTGTGTATGATGTGTGTGTGGATGTGTGCGTGTGTGTGTGTGGGGGGGGGGAGCGGTATGGATGTGTTTGAGTGTGTGTGGATGGATGTGGGTGTGCATGGATGTGTGTGTGTGTGGGGGGGGGGGGGGGGCGGTATGAATGTGTGTGCATGTGTCGTTGTGACGGCTCGGACAAGCTACCGGCAGTAAACTGCTGAGCCTGCTAATGGATACAAACGCGGCAGCGCCATTCGCGCAGTTCACGCAGTCATGCTCAACGGCAGGCAGAAATTGAAATGGCTTTTTTACGTACGCTCTCCCGGCGAAACGAATGTGAACAATAGTGCAGAACTGGAGTATGACTTCCGCAGAGATGAAATTGTATACAGAAATGGCCGCGTGAGCGTGATGGCGTTCTACCCGAGACACGTCTGTCAGGGCGATCCATTCGTTCCGCGGTTTGGGTCCGATGGGACCAATTCTTATGCCCGGGTCTCTAATGTTCGGATCCTACAGGAGGGATGGTCTCTAATGTTCGGATCCTGCAGGAGGGATGGTCTCTAATGTTCGGATCCTGCAGGAGGGATGGTCTCCAATGTTCGGATCCTACCGGAGGGATTGTCTCTAATGTTGGGATCCTACAGGAGGGATGGTCTCTAATGTTCGGATCCTACAGGAGGGAAGGTCTCTAATGTTCGGATCCTACAGGAGGGATGGTCTCTAATGTTCGGATCCTACAGGAGGGAAGGTCTCTAATGTTCGGATCCTACAGGAGGGATGGTCTCTAATGTTCGGATCCTGCAGGAGGGATGGTCTCCAATGTTCGGATCCTACCGGAGGGATTGTCTCTAATGTTGGGATCCTACAGGAGGGATGGTCTCTAATGTTCGGATCCTACAGGAGGGAAGGTCTCTAATGTTCAGATCCTACAGGAGGGATGGTCTCTAATGTTCGGATCCTGCAGGAGGGATGGTCTCTAATGTTCGGATCCTACCGGAGGGATGGTCTCTAATGTTGGGATCCTACAGGAGGGATGGTCTCTAATGTTCGGATCCTGCAGGAGGGATGGTCTCTAATGTTCGGATCCTACCGGAGGGATGGTCTCTAATGTTGGGATCCTACAGGAGGGATGGTCTCTAATATTCGGATCCTACAGGAGGGATGGTCTCCTGTGGTTAGCTTCCCAACCCCAATCCGCTGCTCATGAGAGCTAATCCGGCAGTAATCCGCTTGTGACGCGGGATGGTCTGAGGCCAGATCATCCTGAATAACGCTGCGTGTCGGTTTCTTCAAAACGTGAAGATTTAAAAAGTGCACGTCATGACGTCAGCATTTGCGAACCGGGTGCAAAACCGAACCGGTTCCGCCAGTCCCCGGATGTAGGACGGTTCTGGACAAAGTCGACGTCTGGGCAAATGCATTTTGCATGAGTGCCAATGCCAAAGGGACAGAAGACACCGCATCAGTTGTCGCCGCAGCCCTGTATCACCCCCTCCACTTTCCTTGAACGGCAAGACCGTCGAGAGAGTTGCATCCTTCAAGCTTCTTGGAATTGTGGCCAGCAATGACCTTACATGGGGACCTCATGTTGAGTACACGTTAGTAAGGCCCAAACGCGTATTGACTACCTGCGCGTAGCCAGGCGTGCTGCCCTACCCACTGATGTACTTGTGCAAATCTACAAGTCCTTCATCCGACCTGTGTTAGCGTATACTATGGGTCCCCTGTTTGGGCCGGTCCCCCACGTTGTCTGTCAGACGAGTTGGAGAGAATACAGAAAATGTGCTAACGGATATGTGGAGTTCCTCATAAGCACTTACCAACCCTTGAGTCCAGGAGAAGGGATGCATCACGCAGGGAACTTGAAAGGATACTTAGAGACCCCTCCCACCCCTGCAATGTCTTCCTCCCACCTAGAGAGAAGCCTGACTACAATCTGAGGAACAGGAAAAGTCAATACAACCTCCCACATAAAGGCCAAAAGGCGCAGAGACTCGTTCATGATGAGGGCTTTGAGGGACCTACAAATCCTGGTTTAAAGCTGCACTATGGGAGCTTATGGGAGTTTGGGAGTTTGGCCCGCTGAGCGTTTAGCGGCCAGTTTGGCCCGCTGAGCGTTTAGCGGCCAGTTTGGCCCGCTGAGCGTTTAGTGGCCAGTTTGGCCCGCTGAGCGTTTAGTGGCCAGTTTGGCCCGCTGAGCGTTTAGCGGTCAGTTTGACGCGCTGAGCGTTTAGCGGCCAGTTTGGCCCGCTGAGCGTTTAGCGGCCAGTTTGGCCCGCTGCCCCCGCGCGACCCCCGCTGCTCCAGACGGTTTATTTCGTTCCGTGCTGATTTCCCCGCGGTCTGCTCGGCCGGACTGGAGAAACAACTTTCCCTTTCCAAGTCCTCAACTGTGCTCGTTTATCTCAGGTCCGAGGTTATCGTCTGCGCTGATGTCAATCATTACCTGAGCGGGTAAGGACTGTAGCCATGGAAACATGGCGCTGGACATGAAGGCTATCGTCTGCGCTGATGTCAATTATTAAGTACCGTTACCATGACAACACCGCGGTAGACTCGCCCCCTCCCACCTGCCAACCGTCTGATGTTGATGCCAATCACCAGCGTCTGAAGATTGTAGCCATGGCAACAGCCCACGCCCCTATTCCATCAAGTTCAACGTCAGATTGACCGCCCCGTGCCGTGACGTCACGCCGGGGTTCTGACGTCAGTGAGATGACGCACACGCCGGACGATAGGCCGCGGTTTTACACGCGTCACGATAACCGATAATCCCGGAGACGCGGACGGGTTGGGTTCCTCCATCGCGGTGCATCCAGGTCAGTTCGGTTCCTAAAAACGCTCTTCCCACCCCACGTCTGCTTGCAGATAACTCCACCGTCACCAGCGGCACAGTCCCGTCATTCACGTCATGGCGTTACGGCGTCATGACGTCACGCACGCCCTCCTGGCCACCCGCGTCCGCGCTGACGTCACGTGAAGCACGCCGGCGGCGTGACTGATCGATTCACATCTGTCGGGAACTACCGTATCCATGACAACATGGCTTCCGTCTCCATGGCGACACTTCGGTCGTCTGACCATGCGTTTGGCGGGAAGGACAGCTGGGCCGAGTGGACACAAAATCTCACCTTCACTTTCAGTTTAGGGCTGAAGTGGCCAGTTTGGCCCGCTGAGCGTTTAGCGGCCAGTTTGGCCCGCTGAGCGTTTAGCGGCCAGTATGGCCCGCTGAGCGTTTAGCAGCCAGTTTGGCCCGCTGAGCGTTTAGCGGCCAGTTTGGCCCGCTGAGCGTTTAGCGGCCAGTTTGGCCCGCTGAGCGTTTAGCGGCCAGTTTGGCCCGCTGAGCGTTTAGCGGCCAGTTTGGCCCGCTGAGCGTTTAGCGGCCAGTTTGGCCCGCTGAGCGTCTAGTGGCCAGTTTGGCCCGCTGAGCGTTTAGCGGCCAGTTTGGCCCGCTGAGCGTTTAGCGGCCAGTTTGGCCCGCTGAGCGTCTAGTGGCCAGTTTGGCCCGCTGAGCGTTTAGCGGCCAGTATGGCCCGCTGAGCGTTTAGCGGCCAGTTTGGCCCGCTGAGCGTTTAGCGGCCAGTTTTGCCCGCTGAGCGTTTAGCGGCCAGTTTGGCCCGCTGAGCGTTTAGCGGCCAGTTTGGCCCGCTGAGCGTTTAGCGGCCAGTTTGGCCCGCTGAGCGTCTAGTGGCCAGTTTGGCCCGCTGAGCGTTTAGCGGCCAGTATGGCCCGCTGAGCGTTTAGCGGCCAGTTTGGCCCGCTGAGCGTTTAGCGGCCAGTTTGGCCCGCTGAGCGTTTAGCGGCCAGTTTGGCCCGCTGAGCGTTTAGCGGCCAGTTTGGCCCGCTGAGCGTTTAGCGGCCAGTTTGGCCCGCTGAGCGTTTAGTGGCCAGTTTGGCCCGCTGAGCGTTTAGCGGCCAGTTTGGCCCGCTGAGCGTTTAGCGGCCAGTTTGGCCCGCTGAGCGTTTAGCGGCCAGTTTGGCCCGCTGAGCGTCTAGCGGCCAGTTTGGCCCGCTGAGCGTTTAGCGGCCAGTTTGGCCCGCTGAGTGTTTAGCAGCCAGTTTGGCCCGCTGAGCGTTTAGTGGCCAGTTTGGCCCGCTGAGCGTTGAGCGGCCAGTATGGCCCGCTGAGCGTTTAGCGGCCAGTTTGGCCCGCTGAGCGTTTAGTGGCCAGTTTGGCCCGCTGAGCGTTTAGCGGCCAGTATGGCCCGCTGAGCGTTTAGCGGCCAGTTTGGCCCGCTGAGCGTTTAGCGGCCAGTTTGGCCCGCTGAGTGTTTAGCGGCCAGTTTGGCCCGCTGAGTGTTTAGCAGCCAGTTTGGCCCGCTGAGCGTTTAGTGGCCAGTTTGGCCCGCTGAGCGTTGAGCGGCCAGTTTGGCCCGCTGAGCGTCTAGTGGCCAGTTTGGCCCGCTGAGCGTTTAGCGGCCAGTTTGGCCCGCTGAGCGTCTAGTGGCCAGTTTGGCCCGCTGAGCGTCTAGTGGCCAGTTTGGCCCGCTGAGCGTTTAGCGGCCAGTTTGGCCCGCTGAGCGTTTAGCGGCCAGTTTGGCCCGCTGAGTGTTTAGCGGCCAGTTTGGCCCGCTGAGTGTTTAGCAGCCAGTTTGGCCCGCTGAGCGTTTAGTGGCCAGTTTTGCCCGCTGAGCGTTTAGCGGCCAGTTTGGCCCGCTGAGCGTTTAGCGGCCAGTTTGGCCCGCTGAGCGTTTAGTGGCCAGTTTGGCCCGCTGAGCGTCTAGTGGCCAGTTTGGCCCGCTGAGCGTTTAGCGGCCAGTTTGGCCAGCTGAGCGTTTAGTGGCCAGTTTGGCCCGCTGAGCGTTTAATGGCCAGTTTGGCCCGCTGAGCGTTTAGCGGCCAGTTTGGCCTGCTGAGCGTTTAGTGGCCAGTTTGGCCCGCTGAGCGTTTAATGGCCAGTTTGGCCCGCTGAGCGTTTAGTGGCCAGTTTGGCCCGCTGAGCGTTGAGTGGCCAGTTTGGCCCGCTGAGCGTTTAGCGGCCAGTTTGGCCCGCTGAGCGTTTAGTGGCCAGTTTGGCCCGCTGTGCGTTTAGCGGCCAGTTTGGCCCGCTGAGCGTTTAGTGGCCAGTTTGGCCCGCTGAGCGTTTAGCGGCCAGTTTGGCCCGCTGAGCGTTTAGTGGCCAGTTTGGCCAGCTGAGCGTTTAGTGGCCAGTTTGGCCCGCTGAGCGTTTAATGGCCAGTTTGGCCCGCTGAGCGTTTAATGGCCAGTTTGGCCTGCTGAGCGTTTAGTGGCCAGTTTGGCCCGCTGAGCGTTGAGTGACCAGTTTGGCCTGCTGAGCGTTAGCGGCCAGTTTGGCCCGCTGAGCGTTGAGTGGCCAGTTTGGCCCGCTGAGCGTTTAGCGGCCAGTTTGGCCCGCTGAGCGTTTAGTGGCCAGTTTGGCCCGCTGAGCGTTTAGTGGCCAGTTTGGCCCGCTGAGCGTTTAGTGACCAGTTTGGCCCGCTGAGCGTTTAGTGGCCAGTTTGGCCCGCTGAGCGTTTAGTGGTCAGTTTGGCCCGCTGAGCGTTTAGTGGCCAGTTTGGCCCGCTGAGCGTTTAGTGGCCAGTTTGGCCAGCTGAGCGTTTAGTGGCCAGTTTGGCCCGCTGAGCGTTTAGCGGCCAGTTTGGCCCGCTGAGCGTTTAGCGGCCAGTTTGGCCCGCTGAGCGTTTAGTGGCCAGTTTGGCCCGCTGCCCCCGCGCGACCCCGCTGCTCCAGACGGTTTATTTAGTTCCGCGCTGATTTCCCCGCGGTCTGCTCGGCCTGACTGGAGAAACAACTTTCCCTTTCCAAGTCCTTAACTGTGCTCGTTTATCTCAGGTCCGAGGTTATCGTCTGCGCTGATGTCAATCATTACCTGAGCGGGTAACGGCTGTAGCCATGGAAACATGGCGCTGGACATGAAGGTCTATCGTCTGCGCTGATGTCAATTATTAAGTACCGTTACCATGACAACACCGCGGTAGACTCGCCCCCTCCCACCTGCCAACCGTCTGATGTTGATGCCAATCACAAGCGTCTGAAGATTGTAGCCATGGCAACAGCCCACGCCCCTATTCCATCAAGTTCAACGTCAGATCGACCGCCCCGTGCCGTCACGTCACGCCGGGGTTCTGACGTCAGTGAGATGACGCACACGCCGGATGACAGGCCGCGGTTTTACACGCCTCACGCGGAGACGCGGACGGGTTGGGTTCCTCCATCGCGGTGAAAAACCGGCCGGACCCACACCTCTGCTTGGAGAGTAGCCGGACCCACACCTCTGCTTGGAGAGTAGCCGGACCCACACCTCTGCTTGGAGGGTAGCCGGACCCACACCTCTGCTTGGAGGGTAGCCGGACCCACTCCTCCGCTTGGAGAGTAGGGAAAACCAGCCGGACCCACACCTCTGCTTGGAGAGTAGCCGGACCCACACCTCTGCTTGGAGAGTAGCCGGACCCACACCTCTGCTTGGAGGGTAGCCGGACCCACACCTCTGCTTGGAGGGTAGCCGGACCCACTCCTCCGCTTGGAGAGTAGGGAAAACCAGCCGGACCCACACCTCTGCTTGGAGAGTAGCCGGACCCACACCTCTGCTTGGAGAGTAGCCGGACCCACACCTCTGCTTGGAGGGTAGCCGGACCCACACCTCTGCTTGGAGGGTAGCCGGACCCACTCCTCCGCTTGGAGAGTAGGGAAAACCAGCCGGACCCACACCTCTGCTTGGAGAGTAGCCGGACCCACACCTCTGCTTGGAGAGTAGCCGGACCCACACCTCTGCTTGGAGGGTAGCCGGACCCACACCTCTGCTTGGAGGGTAGCCGGACCCACTCCTCCGCTTGGAGAGTAGGGAAAACCAGCCGGACCCACTCCTCTGCTTGGAGAGTAGCCGGACCCACACCTCCGCTTGGGGAGGAGCCGGACCCACACCTCTGCTTGGAGAGTAGCCGGACCCACACCTCTGCTTGGAGAGGAGTCGGACCCACACCTCTGCTTGGAGAGTAGCCGGACCCACACCTCTGCTTGGAGAGTATGGGAATTTTGGCTCCTTTGATTTGTGACGCAGTCGCATAGCCAGCTCTTGTGTTCCACCTTTGAAAGTAGGATCACTGGGGTATCATTGTAAACCTTTCCAGCATCAGCTATGCTGCCTAGAGAGTCAGTGTAGTGTACCGCGACATTTGACAATAAATCTTTCCACTCACAATAATACGGTACAATTAACGAATGTATGATGGATCACATTCAAGTTTCCGGACTTTAATTTGTGTATTGAGCGTAGTTTCCACCACTGGTAACATTTCTGACCGGGCACACACGTCACTGGGGTTCAAGCCCCAGGTAGGACACCTCTGGACAAGAGGCGCATTGAGTCATACCAAAGACTTTATAAAAATGGTACATACTTCTGAAACAGTATGGAAGTTAAACACACTCCACTGCCAGTGGACTAGCCCCTGCTACAGTGATTGCACCACAGTGTGGCCCAGGGCTATGAAACGGGGATGGGCACCGCCCTATAGTGTGGTGTGGGAGGATTTTAACTTTAACTAACACCCGTCACACATCTCACACTTTCAATGCGAACTACAGAACTGCCGTACAGCAGGGGCCTGAATCCTTATTTGGGCGGAATATGAGCCATGTCAGCAAGAATCCAATTTCAGCAATCGCCAACACCAGGAGAAAGCGGCGCCGTTTTCACCCGATTCAGAAGTGGAGTCGGTCCCGTGATGAGAGCCAGGCTGCTCTGTAAGATGGTAAACATCTCTGCGCACTCGGCATCGGTACTTCAGAAAAGTGCAAGTGTGTCGCACAGATCCTTTGATCCATTCTACTGCCCGAGCCTCAGTTTGTCCTGGCGGCTTGCCGCGGGAAGAGTGAGCCGTTCCAAAGTGTTTGAGGACAGACGTCACGTGATCAATAAACAACACACTGGAGTATGGTGGTTAACAGGGTATGTAAGGAAAGTAAGGTTGCAACAGTCAGAAAACAGGCCCTGAAACCGGCCCAGAAAACAGGCCCTGAAACCGGCCCAGAAAACAGGCCCTGAAACCTGAAACCGGCGCCTTCTGTTTCTTTCTTTAGTTCGTGAAGCTGGAGACGTTGATGTGGAGTGTTGGAAGGTTCATTCGTTTCCGCGGGCTGAATTCATTCACTCATTCATTCATTCATCCATCCATCCATCCATCCATCCATCCATCCATCCATCCATCCATCCATCCATCCATCCATCCATCCATCCATTCGCCAATTCGTCCATTCGCTCTGGTCCCCGCAGCCGAAGCGCCGCGCGTGTCCGGGAGTGTCGTCATGACGTCACGGGTCGATCCAAGTGCAGCCACGGGAGCCGCATTAAGGGCCGCACCTTGCGGAAGGTAAACTTTCTCAAGTGTCTCGAGCCTCGCCAACTTTCACTAGTCCGTTCCCCACCTGTCAGGCGGCAGCTTTGATCCCAGGTTGTTTTCTGATACCGGATGTCGCCAAGGAAAGAAACGGCGGGTGGGAAACAAGAGTCGGTCTGTCACGGGCCTGATAAAACGGCGGGAAAATGATAAATGCCGTTCAAATGTCTGTACCTATTTTATTCACTCTACTTATAAATATGCTTACTAACTACTAGATGCTGGCTCCTAAGGTTTCAATCACATGGATATTTGTCCGTATATGGCACTCTTGTGTGTCTGCAGTGGCTGCCCTTATTTAGCGGTGCAGTGGCGGAGGGCACGCAGGAGTGTTTCGGAGGAAGTTCATGTGAAGTCATCGGTTTCTCCTCCAACTGGACATTCCCGAAATTTTCCGCCAATTATTATGTCTGCCCGAGTTAAAAGCGCGACACACCGACGCTTGGACAGTCCGTTACTAGGCGTGGTCCCAGTCCGTTACTAGGCGTGGTCCCAATCCGTTACTAGGCGTGGGATCCAATAGGGTGGCTCCAAACCGATTGATTGACAGCAGAGCCAGACGACAGTGTCACATCTATCCGTCAGATAATTGTGGGCGATTTGTCAAACCTGTATTCGTGATTTGACCGCTTTCTAACAGATCTACCTGTTGACAGCAGAAATTTAGTCAGGTGATGTTGTAAGGTCAAAGGTCAGTAGGCCGTCCAAACAACTCCCGCCACCCGACCGGCCGAGGCCACACCCGAGCCGGCTGACCCCGATAGCCTGATACCGAGCAAACATCACACAATCCTCGGGCACAATGCCGCCTGTCTCCGCGGACAATGCGGCTGTCTCCCGCTACAATACGCGCTGTTTCCCGCGGGTTCTCAGGTGCAGACGGCTTTGTGAGACGCCACGCGGCGTGCTGACAGACACTTCACTCAGGTCCCAAAATATCCCTCTCCTCGTCAGCGCGACTTTCGGCGCCAGGTTCCCGCCAAAATTAGAGTACGGCAACCAGAAGGTAACGTGATATCCGCGCACGGTCCTGCGTCACGATATTATCGTCCCACAACAACCACCGAGAGGAGAAAGTTCACTCCCGAAAGCTTATAGCACGTACCTGGTGGAGGCATACATGTCACAAGGACAGTACTGGTGTTCAGGCAAACATGTGACGAGGGCAGTACTAGTGTTCAGGCATACATGTGACGAGGACAGTACTGGTAATTCTATAGCTGAATTCAATTCTTTAAAACAAGTAAGACATCAAAGTACAAAAAAGGTTTTATTGATTTTTCTGGTGGCTTCAACTTCAAAAATAGTATCTTTACCCTCTAGCCTACAAAAACGTCCAGATGCACCCATAGTCAAACATACAGGTCAAGTAAGGTCAGTCACAGATGCGTACAGGTAGTTGCGTACCGGTAGTTTGTTATTTGTACAGTTTCTGCTGTTGGCCTTCACGGCAGTGTGGTTCCGCTGTTGGCCGCCACGGCAGTGTGGTTCCGCTGTTGGCCGCCACGGTAGTGTGGTTCCGCTGTTGGCCGCCACGGCAGTGTGCTTCCGCTGTTGGCCGCCACGGCAGTGTGGTTCCGCTGTTGGCCGCCACGGCAGTGTGGTTCCGCCGTTGGCCGCCACGGCAGTGTGGTTCTGCTGTTGGCCGCCACGGCAGTGTGGTTCCGCTGTTGGCCGCCACGGCAGTGTGGTTCCGCTGTTGGCCGCCACGGCAGTGTGGTTCTGCTGTTGGCCGCCACGGCAGTGTGGTTCCGCTGTTGGCCGCCACGGTAGTGTGGTTCCGCTGTTGGCCGCCACGGCAGTGTGCTTCCGCTGTTGGCCGCCACGGCAGTGTGGTTCCGCTGTTGGCCGCCACGGCAGTGTGGTTCCGCCGTTGGCCGCCACGGCAGTGTGGTTCTGCTGTTGGCCGCCACGGCAGTGTGGTTCCGTTGTTGGCCGCCACGGCAGTGTGGTTCCGCTGTTGGCCGCCACGGCAGTGTGGTTCTGCTGTTGGCCGCCACGGCAGTGTGGTTCCGCTGTTGGCCGCCACGGCAGTGTGGTTCCGCTGTTGGCCGTCACGGCAGTGTGGTTCCGCTGTTGGCCTCCACGGCAGTGTGGTTCCGCTGTTGGCCGCCACGGCAGTGTGGTTCCGCTGTTGGCCGCCACGGCAGTGTGGTTCCGCTGTTGGCCGCCACGGCAGTGTGGTTCCGCTGTTGGCCTCCACGGCAGTGTGGTTCCGCTGTTGATAGCCAGAGTCATTTCCTCCATCATGAGTTCGCCGCGTCTCTCTCTTGGTTAATTCGTTCTGCATGTGCGGCTTCTAAGTAATTGCCTAGCTAGCACAATTTCTCTCGCCACAGGAACACTTTCAGACATGGCGTTCCGAAGACGCCAACTCCATCCAACAAACCAAACACCCAAGCAGGACGTTTCCTTCCCTTTTAAGATTTTGTGTGGAGCCCGTAGAAGTCCCCCTCAGTGCTGCTGAGTCTGTACAGCTAAATCCCGCCCTCAGAAACTCCCCTCAGTGCTGTTGAGTCTGTACAGCTAAATCCCGCCCCCAGAAGTCCCCCTCAGTGCTGTAGAGTCTGTACAGAGCCCTCAGAAGTCCCCCTCAGTGCTGCAAAGTCTGTACAGCTTAATCCCGCCCTCAGAAGCCCCCTCAGTGCTGTAGAGTCTGTTCAGAGCCCTCAGAAGTCCCCCTCAGTGCTGTAAAGTCTGTACAGAGCCCTCAGAAGTTCCCCTCAGTGTTGTAGAGTCTGTACAGAGCCCTCAGAAGTCCCCCTCAGTGCTGTAGAGTCTGTACAGAGCCCTCAGAAGTCCCCCTCAGTGTTGTAGAGTCTGTACAGAGCCCTCAGAAGTCCTCATCAGTGCTGTAAAGTCTGTACAGAGCCCTCAGAAGACCCCCTCAGTGCTGTAGAGTCTGTACAGAGCCCTCAGAAGTCCCCCTCAGTGTTGTAGAGTCTGTATAGAGCCCTCAGAAGACCCCCTCAGTGCTGTAGAGTCTGTTCAGAGCCCTCAGAAGCCCCCTCAGTGCTGTAGAGTCTGTACTGAGCCCTCAGAAGTCCCCCTCAGTGCTGTAAAGTATGTACAGAGCCCTCAGAAGTCCTCATCAGTGCTGTAGAGTCTGTACAGATACATTCCACCCAGCGCCACAATCTGCAGAACTCTCATCAGCCCCAGACCGTGCCAAACGGCGGTGTGAGACTCCTCTGTGGTTACTGCGGTGTGAGACCCTGGGAGGGTGCTGCCCAGCTGGATGTGGTGCACCACCAGCTGGGTGTACACCAGGATGATGGACAGTTTCACGGCCAGCGGAGATGTCCACGCACTGACGAGGGAGCGCTCAGCCTCCTCCTCCTCCCCGCTGGACCAGCTCTCCTCCTGCTGCAGAAACACAAGAAACGTGGGGAGTCATGCTCTAAATGTAGACTTCCTCTAGATAGCAGTAATGCACAGTATTGTACAGGCTTTCTCTCAACACCAGTAATGCACAGTAATGTACAGGCTTTCTCTCAACACCAGTAATGTACAGTAATGTACAGGCTTTCTCTCAACACCAGTAATGCACAGTAATGTACAGGCTTTCTCTCAACACCAGTAATGTACAGTAATGTACAGGCTTTCTCTCAACACCAGTAATGTACAGGCTTTCTCTCAACACCAGTAATGCACAGTAATGTACAGGCTTTCTCTCAACACCAGTAATGCACAGTAATGTACAGGCTTTCTCTCAACACCAGTAATGCACAGTAATGTACAGGCTTTCTCTCAACACCAGTAATGCACAGTAATGTACAGGCTTTCTCTCAACACCAGTAATGTACAGTAATGTACAGACTTTCTCTCAACACCAGTAATGCACAGTAATGTACAGACTTTCTCTCAACACCAGTAATGTACAGTAATGTACAGACTTTCTCTCAACACCAGTCTAAGGAGAGTCTGTTCGTTCTGAATTTTCCTCCCAGTAACTCCCGGGAACACCACAGCATCAGGGGAACACCTCAGCATCAGGGTGCATCTTGGAAGCCAGGCTAAGTGGGATTGATGAGGTATGATTGCGCTGTTGGCTGTTCTATCAGGCAGCCCGCGGCAGCCAGAAGTATGGGTGCAGTCAGGATGAATGCAGGGCGTTATCACAGCCCATTACGCCACAGCACAAGTGTATTTGGGTAGAGATGAATTATAGCCTATTATTGGACATGTAAATTATGATTGCTGCAGACAGACGACCCTATTACTCATTAGTGCAGCCATTACTCAACTCTGTTTCTAACGAACTCTGTGAAATATGATACGTTCAGCCGCTCCGTCTCCATCCTGTCAGGCAGCAATAGGACTAATTTTGGGAACAACGGAAAATGTAATAATGTGGCAGCGGAGAATTCATCTCTTCCGAGCAACAGGATTGTGGGACGGAAAGGCATCCTGTCATGTGTGAGTCCTGTAGTGGAAAAGCATGCCTCCTGTCATGGCTACGGTGGGGAGTCCTGTAGTGGAAAAGCATGCCTCCTGTCATGGCTACGGTGGTGAGTCCTGTAGTGGAAAAGCATGCTTCCTGTCATGCCTCCTGTCATGGCTACGGTGGTGAGTCCTGTAGTGGAAAAGCATGCCTCCTGTCATGGCTACAGCGGAGTGTCCTGTAGTGGAAAAGCATGCCTCCTGTCATGGCTACGGCGGGGAGTCCTGTAGTGGAAAAGCATGCCTCCTGTCATGGCTATGGTGGGGAGTCCTGTAGTGGAAAAGCATGCCTCCTGTCATGGCTACAGCGGAGTGTCCTGTAGTGGAAAAGCATGCCTCCTGTCATGGCTACGGCGGGGAGTCCTGTAGTGGAAAAGCATGCCTCCTGTCATGGCTACAGCGGAGTGTCCTGTAGTGGAAAAGCATGCCTCCTGTCATGGCTACGGCGGGGAGTCCTGTAGTGGAAAAGCATGCCTCCTGTCATGGCTACGGTGGTGAGTCCTGTAGTGGAAAAGCATGCCTCCTGTCATGGCTACGGCGGGGAGTCCTGTAGTGGAAAAGCATGCCTCCTGTCATGGCTACGGCGGGGAGTCCTGTAGTGGAAAAGCATGCCTCCTGTCATGGCTACGGTGGGGAGTCCTGTAGTGGAAAAGCATGCCTCCTGTCATGCCTCCTGTCATGGCTACGGTGGGGAGTCCTGTAGTGGAAAAGCATGCCTCCTGTCATGGCTACGGCGGGGAGTCCTGTAGTGGAAAAGCATGCCTCCTGTCATGGCTACGGTGGGGAGTCCTGTAGTGGAAAAGCATGCCTCCTGTCATGGCTACAGCGGAGTGTCCTGTAGTGGAAAAGCATGCCTCCTGTCATGGCTACGGCGGGGAGTCCTGTAGTGGAAAAGCATGCCTCCTGTCATGGCTACGGTGGTGAGTCCTGTAGTGGAAAAGCATGCCTCCTGTCATGGCTACGGCGGGGAGTCCTGTAGTGGAAAAGCATGCCTCCTGTCATGGCTACGGCGGGGAGTCCTGTAGTGGAAAAGCATGCCTCCTGTCATGGCTACGGTGGGGAGTCCTGTAGTGGAAAAGCATGCCTCCTGTCATGCCTCCTGTCATGGCTACGGTGGGGAGTCCTGTAGTGGAAAAGCATGCCTCCTGTCATGGCTACGGCGGGGAGTCCTGTAGTGGAAAAGCATGCCTCCTGTCATGGCTACGGTGGGGAGTCCTGTAGTGGAAAAGCATGCCTCCTGTCATGGCTACGGCGGGGAGTCCTGTAGTGGAAAAGCATGCCTCCTGTCATGGCTACGGTGGGGAGTCCTGTAGTGGAAAAGCATGCCTCCTGTCATGGCTACGGCGGGGAGTCCTGTAGTGGAAAAGCATGCCTCCTGTCATGGCTACGGTGGTGAGTCCTGTAGTGGAAAAGCATGCCTCCTGTCATGGCTACGGTGGGGAGTCCTGTAGTGGAAAAGCATGCCTCCTGTCATGGCTACGGCGGGGAGTCCTGTAGTGGAAAAGCATGCCTCCTGTCATGGCTACGGTGGTGAGTCCTGTAGTGGAAAAGCATGCCTCCTGTCATGGCTACGGTGATGAGTCCTGTAGTGGAAAAGCATGCCTCCTGTCATGGCTACGGTGGGGAGTCCCGTTGTGGAAAAGCGTGCCCCCTGTCACGGCTACTGTGGGGAGTCCTGTAGTGGAAAAGCATGCCTCCTGTCATGGCTACGGTGGTGAGTCCTGTAGTGGAAAAGCATGCCTCCTGTCATGGCTACGGTGGTGAGTCCTGAAGTGGAAAAGCATGCCTCCTGTCATGGCTACGGCGGGGAGTCCTGTAGTGGAAAAGCATGCCTCCTGTCATGGCTACGGTGGGGAGTCCTGTAGTGGAAAAGCATGCCTCCTGTCATGGCTACGGCGGGGAGTCCTGTAGTGGAAAAGCATGCCTCCTGTCATGGCTACGGTGGTGAGTCCTGTAGTGGAAAAGCATGCCTCCTGTCATGGCTACGGTGGGGAGTCCTGTAGTGGAAAAGCATGCCTCCTGTCATGGCTACGGCGGGGAGTCCTGTAGTGGAAAAGCATGCCTCCTGTCATGGCTACGGTGGTGAGTCCTGTAGTGGAAAAGCATGCCTCCTGTCATGGCTACGGTGATGAGTCCTGTAGTGGAAAAGCATACCTCCTGTCATGGCTACGGTGGGGAGTCCCGTTGTGGAAAAGCGTGCCCCCTGTCACGGCTACTGTGGGGAGTCCTGTAGTGGAAAAGCATGCCTCCTGTCATGGCTACGGTGGTGAGTCCTGTAGTGGAAAAGCATGCCTCCTGTCATGGCTACGGTGGTGAGTCCTGAAGTGGAAAAGCATGCCTCCTGTCATGGCTTCGGCGGGGAGTCCTGTAGTGGAAAAGCATGCCTCCTGTCATGGCTACGGCGGAGTGTCCTGTAGTGGAAAAGCATGCCTCCTGTCATGGCTACGGTGGGGAGTCCTGTAGTGGAAAAGCATGCCTCCTGCCATGGCTACGGCGGGGAGTCCTGTAGTGGAAAAGCATGCCTCCTGTCATGGCTACGGCGGAGTGTCCTGTAGTGGAAAAGCATGCCTCCTGTCATGGCTACGGTGGGGAGTCCTGTAGTGGAAAAGCATGCCTCCTGTCATGGCTACGGCGGGGAGTCCTGTAGTGGAAAAGCATGCCTCCTGTCATGGCTACGGCGGGGAGTCCTGTAGTGGAAAAGCATGCCTCCTGTCATGGCTACGGTGGGGAGTCCTGTAGTGGAAAAGCATGCCTCCTGTCATGGCTACGGCGGGGAGTCCTGTAGTGGAAAAGCATGCCTCCTGTCATGGCTACGGTGGTGAGTCCTGTAGTGGAAAAGCATGCTTCCTGTCATGCCTCCTGTCATGGCTACGGCGGGGAGTCCTGTAGTGGAAAAGCATGCCTCCTGTCATGGCTACGGCGGGGAGTCCTGTAGTGGAAAAGCATGCCTCCTGTCATGGCTACGGTGGGGAGTCCTGTAGTGGAAAAGCATGCCTCCTGTCATGGCTACGGCGGGGAGTCCTGTAGTGGAAAAGCATGCCTCCTGTCATGGCTACGGCGGCGAGTCCCGTTGTGGAAAAGCATGCCTCCTGTCATGGCTACGGTGGTGAGTCCTGTAGTGGAAAAGCATGCCTCCTGTCATGGCTACGGCGGGGAGTCCTGTAGTGGAAAAGCATGCCTCCTGTCATGGCTACGGTGGTGAGTCCTGTAGTGGAAAAGCATGCTTCCTGTCATGCCTCCTGTCATGGCTACGGCGGGGAGTCCTGTAGTGGAAAAGCATGCCTCCTGTCATGGCTACGGCGGGGAGTCCTGTAGTGGAAAAGCATGCCTCCTGTCATGGCTACGGTGGGGAGTCCTGTAGTGGAAAAGCATGCTTCCTGTCATGCCTCCTGTCATGGCTACGGCGGGGAGTCCTGTAGTGGAAAAGCATGCCTCCTGTCATGGCTACGGCGGGGAGTCCTGTAGTGGAAAAGCATGCCTCCTGTCATGGCTACGGTGGGGAGTCCTGTAGTGGAAAAGCATGCCTCCTGTCATGGCTACGGCGGGGAGTCCTGTAGTGGAAAAGCATGCCTCCTGTCATGGCTACGGCGGCGAGTCCCGTTGTGGAAAAGCATGCCTCCTGTCATGGCTACGGTGGGGAGTCCTGTAGTGGAAAAGCATGCCTCCTGTCATGGCTACGGCGGGGAGTCCTGTAGTGGAAAAGCATGCCTCCTGTCATGGCTACGGTGGTGAGTCCTGTAGTGGAAAAGCATGCTTCCTGTCATGCCTCCTGTCATGGCTACGGCGGGGAGTCCTGTAGTGGAAAAGCATGCCTCCTGTCATGGCTACGGCGGGGAGTCCTGTAGTGGAAAAGCATGCCTCCTGTCATGGCTACGGTGGGGAGTCCTGTAGTGGAAAAGCATGCCTCCTGTCATGGCTACGGCGGGGAGTCCTGTAGTGGAAAAGCATGCCTCCTGTCATGGCTACGGCGGGGAGTCCTGTAGTGGAAAAGCATGCCTCCTGTCATGGCTACGGCGGGGAGTCCTGTAGTGGAAAAGCATGCCTCCTGTCATGGCTACGGCGGCGAGTCCCGTTGTGGAAAAGCATGCCTCCTGTCATGCCTCCTGTCATGGCTACGGCGGGGAGTCCTGTAGTGGAAAAGCATGCCTCCTGTCATGGCTACGGCGGGGAGTCCTGTAGTGGAAAAGCATGCTTCCTGTCATGCCTCCTGTCATGGCTACGGCGGGGAGTCCTGTAGTGGAAAAGCATGCCTCCTGTCATGGCTACGGTGGGGAGTCCTGTAGTGGAAAAGCATGCTTCCTGTCATGCCTCCTGTCATGGCTACGGCGGGGAGTCCTGTAGTGGAAAAGCATGCCTCCTGTCATGGCTACGGCGGGGAGTCCTGTAGTGGAAAAGCATGCCTCCTGTCATGGCTACGGTGGGGAGTCCTGTAGTGGAAAAGCATGCCTCCTGTCATGGCTACGGCGGAGTGTTCTGTAGTGGAAAAGTATGCCTCCTGTCACGGCTACGGCGGGGAGTCCTGTAGTGAAAAAGCATGCCTCCTGTCATGCCTCCTGTCATGGCTACGGCGGAGTGTCCTGTAGTGGAAAAGCATGCCTCCTGTCATGGCAACGGCGAGGAGTCCAGTAGTGGAAAAGCATGCCTACTGTCATGCCTACGGCGGGGAGTCCTGTAGTGGAAAAGCATGCCTCCTGTCATGGCTATGGCGGGGAGTCCTGTAGTGGAAAAGCATGCTTCCAGTCATGTGCAAGGTGACGAATGACGACCTGTTCTTGGAATTGTTTTGACGGAATGTGGAAGCATCAATACTATGTCTGCTGATGCAGTGACCATGGAAACAGTAGATGAGCAGAGTTGCGGAGCACGGAAACTTATCTGCGTATCTGCCCCTGTGTAACGAGGACAGACAGAACATTTCAAGTTCAAACTTGGTCCAAAAATACCTGCAGACATTTCATCTAACCTGTCCTCTAAAAGCCCCTCGAGTCAATGATACGTTTAGATCTCTCCGTGTGCCAAATATAGCCTGTGAGCTGCGGCACTAATGTCCTGCTAATGACCAGCGTGCCCGAGAGAGTGCTCAGCCCACTCCGCTCACAGATTAAACCTGCTCTAATTGACGTTTTCTCCGGCAGGATCGGGACTTACGACGTCGGCCTTCTCCGTCTGCCACCCTCCATCGGCAGCATCAGGGGAGGCAGATACGCGCGGGGAGAGGCTTCCCCAGCAAATTTCAATTAGATCAACAGTTTGTTTCCATTACAGGCCAACAGAGAGGGTCTGATGGCACGCATGTGATGCTATCGCCAGGGGTGTCATCTGTTGCTCGGCGATCCCTGGTGATTACAGAACGTCGTCGTGACACTCGCTGCCGGGATCTGATCTTCTCTGGGCTGCTGAAGGGGAAATGAGGGGATCAGTCTGGACCCCAAAAAAACTCTGCTGAGCACTCCGTGTAGAGCACAGCTACAGAACTACTGTGTAGAGCACTGGTACAGAACTACTGTGTAGAGCACTGGTACAGAACTACTGTGTAGAGCACTGCCACAGAACTGTGTAGAACACAGCTACAGAACTACTGTGTAGAGCACAGCTACAGAACTACTGTGTAGAGTACTGCTACAGAACTACTGTGTAGAGCACAGCTACAGAACTACTGTGTAGAGTACTGCTACAGAACTACTGTGTAGAGCACTGCTACAGAACTAATGTGTAGAGCACTGCTATAGAACTACTGTGTAGAGCACTGCAATATATACAGAACTACTGTGTAGAGCACTGCTACATAACTGTGTAGAACACTGGTACAGAACTACTGTGTAGAGCACTGCTACATAACTGTGTAGAACACAGCTACAGAACTACTGTGTAGAACACAGCTACAGAACTACTGTGTAGAGCACTGCTACAGAACTAATGTGTAGAGCACTGCTATAGAACTACTGTGTAGAGCACTGCAATATATACAGAACTACTGTGTAGAGCACTGCTACATAACTGTGTAGAACACTGGTACAGAACTACTGTGTAGAACACAGCTACAGAACTACTGTGTAGAGCACTGCCACAGAACTGTGTAGAACACTGGTACAGAACTACTGTGTAGAGCACTGCTACAAAACTGCTCTGTGCTGCAGAACTGCTGTGTAGAACACTGCTAAAGCACTGTGTAAAGAACTGCTACAGAACTACTGTATAGAGTAAGGCTACAGAACTACTGTGTAGAGAAAAAAAATCCTAATATTGACCAACTTGCTTGCGACGTAGGGGTGAGGGCCGAAGACCTAGAACACTTAATGGCGGACAGTAGCGACTGGAGGAAGAGGGTGGACTTGGTCCGGGCAACCTGTCCGACATAATGATGATGATGATGATCTTAAACATGATATTAGGATTTTTCTCTCCCCTTTCTTGAATAATCTTACTTCAAGGCAAATTTTCTACGAAAAGATTACTTAGTAAGAAAAAACTATCAACTCGTGGACAAAATGTTTTTTCTTAAATACAGAAAGTTTTCTTCTTTTTAGAATGTTATCCTGTGTATAATAAGAAACATGAAAAAATAAGAAAATGCATTGTTGGTAGTGTAAGGAAGGTTTCAGAAAGCTACAGGTTTGCAGGGAAGGTTTCAGAAAGCTACAGTGTTGTAGAGAAGGGCTAAGAAGTCTACGGTTTTGTAGGGAAGGGTGCACTGACCTGGTCGGGTTACATTGTGTCTTGCATCACACAACTAGCTCCAAGCTTTGTGTAAAGCTGCTGAATGAAAAGGCTCCTAGTTTACATGAAAACAAGACCCAATGTCACAGTTCAATCCAGCAGCCCTTCAAGAAGGAAAAATACCCCGGCAGAATGAGGCCAATGTTCCAGAGTGTTTGCCCGGTTTGCCTAACTGCTTCACTGTTTCAGTAAGCTTCCACCAGCATTAGCAGTCTTCAAATACAGCATCACTCAGGACAAATCACCTAACTTATCAAAATGACTGCCATAACTACTCTTCCACCAAATAAAGCAATTATGTCAATTTTTAACAAATTGCTTAATTTAATTGCTTATCATGTTGTAATTAAGTTGACAGTTGTTAATGCTGTAATCTCGTTAATGACAGTTGATTATAGGAACAACTAAGACTTCAGGTTCAATGCTGCATCGTGGGACTTAAAGCAGCTCAAATCGATCTTTACTTAATGTTACAGTAGAAGCCACACATTCGTCTTGGCGTCAGGTTGGAGATGTTCAGATAGAGCAGCGTTCGGAGGTGCAGTAAGGGGACAATGACAAAAAGCCAGGGGCAGCAAGAGGACAAGGATATCAAAGCCAGGTGCAGTAAGGACACAAAGTCAGGTGCAGTAAGGACAAAAAGCCAGGGGCAGCAAGGACACAAAGTCAGGTTCAGTAAGGACACAAAGTCAGGTGCAATAAGGACTCAAAGTCAGGTTCAGTAAGGACACAAAGTCAGGGGCAGTAAGGACACAAAGTCAGGGGCAGTAAGGACACAAAGTCAGCTGCAGTAAGGACAAAAAGCCAGGTGCAGTAAGGACACAAAGTCAGGTTCAGTAAGGACACAAAGTCAGGGGCAGCAAGGACACAAAGTCAGGTTCAGTAAGGACACAAAGTCAGGTGCAATAAGGACACAAAGTCAGGTTCAGTAAGGACACAAAGCCAGGTGCAGTAAGGACACAAAGTCAGGGGCAGTAAGGACACAAAGTCAGCTGCAGTAAGGACACAAAGTCAGGTGCAGTAAGGACACAAAGTCAGGTGCAGTAAGGACACAAAGTCAGGTGCAGTAAGGGGAGATCATTGGTGTGAGGCAAGGTCAGTGATGTGAGGCACGGTCACTGATGTGAGGCACGGTCACTGATGTGAGGCAAGGTCACTGATGTGAGGCAAGGTCAGTGATGTGACGCAAGGTCAGTGATGTGAGGCAAGGTCAGTGATGTGAGGCAAGGTCAGTGATGTGCGGTAAGGTCACTGATGTGAGGCAAGGTCAGTAATGTGAGGCAAGGTCACTGATGGTGACTCCACAAATAACAAGAATGGGCTCCGGATAATCTCCCAATCTTTGATAAATACAGTTCTGTGAACTTGACTGATAAGCCATTAAAGCCCTGATGATGATGATGATGATTCGGTCCTGAAGCTGCAGCAAACAGGCGGCTAATGAGTCTTATCAACGTCTATGGATGAAAATCAGGTATTTTGTCAAAATGGATTGAAAAATTACATCTTTGACTTGAAGCCTTTCTGTCTTTCCACACTGATGGTTAAAACTGCGCTTAGGGCTTACGAGAAGCACCAACTATCCAATTTCAGTTTCCACTTTTTTTTGCTTTCTACTTTTCCTGCTTTTTTGCTGTTGGTTATATTTTTGGTCCTGTTTGTTTCTCTGCGGACCACAAAACTAGAAAAGCTGTGGACGGATCCTGATGATATCTGATAGGTGGGTATAGGTCAGAAGAACGATAAGGGGCCACCTAGTGGCTTTCTTAGGTACTGCAGCAGAACTTCAGGTTTTGATATCTCGTGGTTTGGACATGCTGTGGTCATGATTTTGGAGAGGTAGACAGCTCTAGGTGCATAGAGTAAGAGCTTTGGACCCCATGACGGCTTCATTGAAACTGCTGGAGCCAATTTTGCTTCAAACACTGAAAGAGAATAACTAAGGAAGGGGTTGACATGATTTTTGGTATGTAGACACCTTAAGAGATTATGGACATAATCAGATACTAACTATGCAAACCAGGAGCTTATTTGCATAATTAATGCGGAAAGAGTTTAACCCCACTGCATTCCCTGATCAGACTATAAATATGTGACATATGTAGCTGGCAAAGAGAGGCCTGTTGATAGATATCAATAATGCAAATAAAGACCTCTTTTGAATAATCGTTGAGAAAATACCATCATTCCATATTGGTAAGAAAAATTATGGGAGTTTCATACTTGTAGCATTTCGAAGTTAAGTAAAGGCGACATGAATAATGTGAATCAGGGCCTCATTTACACAAATTGTGAGAAAATTCTAAAGTAGCCTTCCTTGCTTGATCAATAAAAATGAGGAAATCATTTTCATAACACCCCGAAGCTACTGAAAGACAATCCTGAAGCTAATTAACCTTCTCCCTGCTGCCTAAAACCAATACAAATGTGATACCAAACTGCTACCTTAACATTCGGGAGGTTAAAGACAACCCGAAGCTCTTCTCCTGTCAGCTTTAGAGCAGAACATCAGCCAGCCCCGGCCTTATTTCCCAGGGTGCCCTTCATATCCCCGGGATTAATGAGCACAATTAACAAGGCCTAATTAAGGATCTGACTTTGCACATCCCGTCAACATGATAATCAGTAGAAGAACCACAACAGGCTACTAAACGTCAGGCACATCTGTGTGTTACAGACCAGAAAAGGGCTGCAGAGGCGAAGCACCCATCTCAGCAGCAATGCAGGAGTCCTGACTCCCCAGATAAGGAAGTAAGGATGCCACAGTACAAGATAAGGAGTAAGGACACCGCAGGACAAGATAAAGAGGTAAGAACCCCACTGAGGAAAATTATGGAGTCCATCAGAAACTACGCCGATGAGCGAAGCAACAAATCTTTAGCCTGAAATGGTCGACCCCCTGATAACACTACAAGACAAAGGCCGGCTTGTCATGACTACGGACTGTTATCAACTCCAGCTTACCTCGGTTGTCATGACTACGGACTGTTATCAACTCCAGCTTACCTCGGTTGTCATGACTACGGACTGTTATCAACTCCAGCTTACCTCGGTTGTCATGACTACAGACTGTTATCAAATCCAGCTTACCTCAGTTGTCATGACTACGGACTGTTATCAACTCCAGCTTACCTCGGTTGTCATGACTACAGACTGTTATCAACTCCAGCTTACCTCAGTTGTCATGACTACAGACTGTTATAAATTCCAGCTTACCTCAGTTGTCATGACTACGGACTGTTATCAACTCCGGCTTACCTCAGTTGTCATGACTACGGACTGTTATCAACTCCGGCTTACCTCAGTTGTCATGACTACAGACTGTTATAAATTCCAGCTTACCTCAGTTGTCATGACTACGGACTGTTATCAACTCCAGCTTACCACGGTTGTCATGACTACGGACTGTTATCAACACCAGCTTACCTCGGTTGTCATGACTACTGACTGTTACTAACCCAAGACACTACAGCAGGTTAGGCATGTTAGAGTGCCTTGGTTGTTATGACTACAGGTTAGAGTGCAGCGGTTGTCATGACTACAGATTAGACAGAGCACCTCGGTGTAGATCATTACTTCTCATTATTTCTTCATAATAAACAGCTTAACCAAAGCCTCTACGCTTCTCGGGGAGATTAGCTGGCAATATAAGGACGTCGTCAGTAAGGCTCTTATGCAACATTGAAGTTAAGAGCAAGGTAAACACTCCTCTGCAGGATAAGTCAAGGTCAAAATGAGCCTTGCCTCAACAGGGCATGGAAGAAAAACCTGAACTTTTCATCATACAACAAGTGAGACACACACATATACAAAACGAGGGGGTAGTCATGTGAATATTCTGTGTATGTTAGATGTGTTAACACCAAAACACATGTGATTGGCTGTTGAGCCTTACCTCCTCACTCCCCCTGGAAAGGGCTGATACCACATGTAGAACAGTAGCAATCCGCAGCACCACCAGCAGGAGGAAGGCCGGTGAGAAGAGTTTCCTGATGAAGTGCAGAGCAGAGTGGACGTGGACTGGGGAAACAGGCAAAATGGAACCAGCTGTTTCAGGGCTTGTGTGAGGAACATGCACCCCGGTTCAGTGTTTGTGTGTGAGGAACATGTACCCCCTGTTTCAGGGTTTGTGTGTGAGGAACATGTACCCCGGTTCAGTGTTTGTGTGAGGAACATGTACCCCGGTTCAGTGTTTGTGTGAGGAACATGCACCCCGGTTCAGTGTTTGTGTGTGAGGAACATGTACCCCGGTTCAGTGTTTGTGTGAGGAACATGTACCCCCTGTTTCAGTGTTTGTGTGAGGAACATGTACCCCCTGTTTCAGGGTTTGTGTGAGGAACATGTACCCCCTGTTTCAGGGTTTGTGTGTGAGGAACATGTACCCCGGTTCAGTGTTTGTGTGAGGAACATGTACCCCCTGTTTCAGGGTTTGTGTGAGGAACATGTACCCCGGTTCAGTGTTTGTGTGTGAGGAACATGTACCCCGGTTCAGTGTTTGTGTGAGGAACATGTACCCCGGTTCAGGGTTTGTGTGAGGAACATGTACCCCGGTTCAGTGTTTGTGTGAGGAACATGTACCCCGGTTCAGTGTTTGTGTGAGGAACATGCACCCCCTGTTTCAGGGTTTGTGTGTGAGGAACATGTACCCCCTGTTTCAGGGTTTGTGTGTGAGGAACATGTACCCCCTGTTTCAGGGTTTGTGTGAGGAACATGTACCCCCTGTTTCAGGGTTTGTGTGAGGAACATGTACCCCCTGTTTCAGGGTTTGTGTTAGGAACATGTACCCCGGTTCAGTGTTTGTGTGAGGAACATGCACCCCCTGTTTCAGGGTTTGTGTGTGAGGAACATGTACCCCCTGTTTCAGGGTTTGTGTGTGAGGAACATGTACCCCCTGTTTCAGTGTTTGTGTGAGGAACATGTACCCCGGTTCAGTGTTTGTGTGAGGAACATGTACCCCGGTTCAGGGTTTGTGTGAGGAACATGTACCCCGGTTCAGTGTTTGTGTGAGGAACATGCACCCCCTGTTTCAGGGTTTGTGTGTGAGGAACATGTACCCCCTGTTTCAGGGTTTGTGTGAGGAACATGTACCCCCTGTTTCAGGGTTTGTGTGAGGAACATGTACCCCCTGTTTCAGGGTTTGTGTTAGGAACATGTACCCCGGTTCAGTGTTTGTGTGAGGAACATGCACCCCCTGTTTCAGGGTTTGTGTGTGAGGAACATGTACCCCCTGTTTCAGGGTTTGTGTGAGGAACATGTACCCCGGTTCAGTGTTTGTGTGAGGAACATGCACCCCGGTTCAGTGTTTGTGTGAGGAACATGTACCCCGGTTCAGTGTTTGTGTGAGGAACATGTACCCCGGTTCAGTGTTTGTGTGAGAAAAATCTGTTACATGTCGATAGATTCAGCATCACATCTACATTCATAAACAGTCCCTAATCCATACCTATTAGCATTGTAAAATATTTGAATATTTGAACAGAAACTGGAAGGGAAACAGAAACAATTTTATGGTTCCTTTGGGTCTGATTGAAACAAACGCAACAGTTAATGGAGTTCATGCCACAGCGGGTCTTCAACAAGATATGTTTTAATCCATGTTTGGCAGCTTGTGTTAGCTACTCGGTAACAGTTGCATTTAACGATGGACTGACACTTGAACTTCATCCATCTTAATCATTTATCTCTACCCAGAATCGCATCAGTTTTTTCATAAATGTTAAAATTACTTTGACCTTTTTGCATATAGATAGAACAACTATAAGAGGATTGCAACATTCAAACTTCCTTGATTACAGAAGTGAAAATTATGCTACAATAAGAATTGACTGCAGTGTGTGGATGTGTGCATGTATGATGTGCAAGCATGAGCGTATGTGTACTTATGAGTTGTAATTGTGCAGTCTGCCTACTAATATGTTGACAGTTGAGATGTTTCTTAGCTTTGACAAAGAGAAAAAACCCTGCAGCCTTACATTTGGTGGCTGAAGTCTGTAGGAACAGCTGAACTGCTGCGCTACTTTGACAGCAAGAAAGGAGAGAATCTCACCCATAGTCGAGCTGGCCAAAGACAACAGGACCTCCAGGTAGGAGTAGTCTGCCCAGGGCGCCCTGGAACACAGGCACAAACAATAAACACAATGAACAATAAACACAAACAATAAACACAAACAGGAACCTCAGTAACAACAACACCTGTAGGTAGGAGCAGTCACCAGTACCAGGGATAGCTGCTTATTCACAACCAGGCTTTTAGCACCAGGGATGGCTGCTTATTCACAATCAGGCTTTCAGTTCCAGGGATAGCTGCTTATTCACAATCAGGCTTTCAGTACCAGGGAGGCTGCTTATTCACAACCAGGCTTTCAGTACGAGGGATGGCTGCTTATTCACAACCAGGCTTTCAGTACCAGGGATAGCTGCTTATTCACAACCAGGCTTTTAGCACCAGGGATGGCTGCTTATTCACAATCAGGCTTTCAGTTCCAGGGATAGCTGCTTATTCACAATCAGGCTTTCAGTACCAGGGAGGCTGCTTATTCACAACCAGGCTTTCAGTACGAGGGATGGCTGCTTATTCACAACCAGGCTTTTAGCACCAGGGATAGCTGCTTATTCACAACCAGGCTTTCAGTACCAGGGATAGCTGCTTATTCACAATCAGGCTTTCAGTACCAGGGAGGCTGCTTATTCACAACCAGGCTTTCAGTTCCAGGGATAGCTGCTTATTCACAATCAGGCTTTCAGTACCAGGGATAGCTGCTTATTCACAACCAGGCTTTCAGTACCAGGGATAGCTGCTTATTCACAGCCAGGCTTTTAGCACCAGGGATAGCTGCTTATTCACAATCAGGCTTTCAGTACCAGGGAGGCTGCTTATTCACAACCAGGCTTTCAGTACCAGGGATAGCTGCTTATTCACAATCAGGCTTTCAGTACCAGGGATAGCTGCTTATTCACAACCAGGCTTTCAGTACCAGGGGTAGCTGCTTATTCACAACCAGGCTTTTAGCACCAGGGATAGCTGCTTATTCACAACCAGGCTTTTAGCACCAGGGATAGCTGCTTATTCACAATCAGGCTTTCAGTTCCAGGGATAGCTGCTTATTCACAATCAGGCTTTCAGTACCAGGGAGGCTGCTTATTCACAACCAGGCTTTCAGTACCAGGAATAGCTGCTTATTCACAATCAGGCTTTCAGTACCAGGGATAGCTGCTTATTCACAACCAGGCTTTCAGTACCAGGGATAGCTGCTTATTCACAGCCAGGCTTTCAGTACCAGGGATAGCTGCTTAACTACAGCCAGGCTTTCAGTACCATGGAGGCTGCTTATTCACAACCAGGATTTCAGTACCAGGGATAGCTGCTTATTCACAATCAGGCTTTCAGTACCAGGGAGGCTGCTTATTCACAACCAGGCTTTCAGTACCAGGGATAGCTGCTTATTCACAATCAGGCTTTCAGTACCAGGGATAGCTGCTTATTCACAACCAGGCTTTCAGTACCAGGGATAGCTGCTTATTCACAATCAGGCTTTCAGTACCAGGGAGGCTGCTTATTCACAACCAGGCTTTTAGCACCAGGGATAGCTGCTTATTCACAACCAGGCCTTCAGTACCAGGGATAGCTGCTTAACTACAGCCAGGCTTTTAGCACCAGGGATAGCTGCTTATTCACAACCAGGCTTTCAGTACCAGGGATAGCTGCTTATTCACAATCAGGCTTTCAGTACCAGGGACAGCTGCTTATTCACAACCAGGCTTTTAGCACCAGGGATAGCTGCTTATTCACAACCAGGCTTTCAGTACCAGGGATAGCTGCTTATTCACAGCCAGGCTTTCAGTACCAGGGATAGCTGCTTATTCACAACCAGGCTTTTAGCACCAGGGATAGCTGCTTATTCACAATCAGGCTTTCAGTACCAGGGACAGCTGCTTATTCACAACCAGGCTTTTAGCACCAGGGATAGCTGCTTATTCACAACCAGGCTTTCAGTACCAGGGATAGCTGCTTATTCACAGCCAGGCTTTCAGTACCAGGGATAGCTGCTTATTCACAACCAGGCTTTTAGCACCAGGGATAGCTGCTTATTCACAACCAGGCTTTCAGTACCAGGGATAGCTGCTTATTCACAACCAGGCTTTCAGTACCAGGGATAGCTGCTTATTCACAACCAGGCTTTTAGCACCAGGGATAGCTGCTTATTCACAACCAGGCTTTCAGTACCATGGAGGCTGCTTATTCACAACCAGGCTTTCAGTACCAGGGATAGCTGCTTATTCACAGCCAGGCTTTCAGTACCAGGGATAGCTGCTTAACTACAGCCAGGCTTTCAGTACCATGGAGGCTGCTTATTCACAACCAGGATTTCAGTACCAGGGATAGCTGCTTATTCACAATCAGGCTTTCAGTACCAGGGAGGCTGCTTATTCACAACCAGGCTTTCAGTACCAGGGATAGCTGCTTATTCACAATCAGGCTTTCAGTACCAGGGATAGCTGCTTATTCACAACCAGGCTTTCAGTACCAGGGATAGCTGCTTATTCACAATCAGGCTTTCAGTACCAGGGATAGCTGCTTATTCACAATCAGGCTTTCAGTACCAGGGATAGCTGCTTATTCACAACCAGGCTTTCAGTTCCAGGGATAGCTGCTTATTCACAACCAGGCTTTCAGTACCAGGGATAGCTGCTTATTCACAATCAGGCTTTCAGTACCAGGGAGGCTGCTTATTCACAACCAGGCTTTTAGCACCAGGGATAGCTGCTTATTCACAACCAGGCCTTCAGTACCAGGGATAGCTGCTTAACTACAGCCAGGCTTTCAGTACCAGGGATAGCTGCTTATTCACAACCAGGCTTTTAGCACCAGGGATAGCTGCTTATTCACAACCAGGCTTTCAGTACCATGGAGGCTGCTTATTCACAACCAGGCTTTCAGTACCAGGGATAGCTGCTTATTCACAGCCAGGCTTTCAGTACCAGGGATAGCTGCTTAACTACAGCCAGGCTTTCAGTACCATGGAGGCTGCTT
Organism: Branchiostoma lanceolatum; assembly: GCF_035083965.1. Lineage (NCBI taxonomy): Eukaryota > Metazoa > Chordata > Leptocardii > Amphioxiformes > Branchiostomatidae > Branchiostoma > Branchiostoma lanceolatum. The sequence goes on from NC_089722.1 coordinate 44,433,503, forward strand.
ATTCACAACCAGGATTTCAGTACCAGGGATAGCTGCTTATTCACAATCAGGCTTTCAGTACCAGGGAGGCTGCTTATTCACAACCAGGCTTTCAGTACCAGGGATAGCTGCTTATTCACAATCAGGCTTTCAGTACCAGGGAGGCTGCTTATTCACAATCAGGCTTTCAGTACCAGGGATAGCTGCTTATTCACAACCAGGCTTTCAGTACCAGGGATAGCTGCTTATTCACAGCCAGGCTTTTAGCACCAGGGATAGCTGCTTATTCACAACCAGGCTTTCAGTACCAGGGATAGCTGCTTATTCACAACCAGGCTTTCAGTACCAGGGGTAGCTGCTTATTCACAACCAGGCTTTCAGTACGAGGGATGGCTGCTTATTCACAACCAGGCTTTCAGTACCAGGGATAGCTGCTTATTCACAATCAGGCTTTCAGTACCAGGGATGGCTGCTTATTCACAACCAGGCTTTCAGTACCAGGGATAGCTGCTTATTCACAGCCAGGCTTTTAGCACCAGGGATAGCTGCTTATTCACAACCAGGCTTTCAGTACCAGGGAGGCTGCTTATTCACAACCAGGCTTTCAGTACCAGGGATAGCTGCTTATTCACAATCAGGCTTTCAGTACCAGGGATAGCTGCTTATTCACAACCAGGCTTTTAGCACCAGGGATAGCTGCTTATTCACAACCAGGCTTTCAGTACCAGGGATAGCTGCTTATTCACAACCAGGCTTTCAGTACCAGGGGTAGCTGCTTATTCACAACCAGGCTTTCAGTACGAGGGATGGCTGCTTATTCACAACCAGGCTTTCAGTACCAGGGATAGCTGCTTATTCACAATCAGGCTTTCAGTACCAGGGATAGCTGCTTATTCACAATCAGGCTTTCAGTACCAGGGATAGCTGCTTATTCACAGCCAGGCTTTCAGTACGAGGGATGGCTGCTTATTCACAACCAGGCTTTCAGTACCAGGGATAGCTGCTTATTCACAACCAGGCTTTCAGCACCAGGGATAGCTGCTTATTCACAGCCAGGCTTTCAGTACCAGGGGTAGCTGCTTATTCACAACCAGGCTTTCGGTACCAGGGATAGCTGCTTATTCACAATCAGGCTTTCAGTACCAGGGATAGCTGCTTATTCACAATCAGGCTTTCAGTACCAGGGATGGCTGCTTATTCACAGCCAGGCTTTCAGTACCAGGGATAGCTGCTTATTCACAGCCAGGCTTTCAGTACCAGGGATGGCTGCTTATTCACAGCCAGGCTTTCAGTACCATAACAGCGATGCAACAATCCAGCATGCCAAACCCAGCATGCACAACAGCGATGCATTAATCCGATAGCCAAACTCCTTTGTTACGATAAAGCACAACTGAATGCTGATATACAAGATGACATGCACTTTCTTTACTACCAGGCATCAGTAACAAAGTCTTACTTAACACCAAACTCATTTTTGTAGGCAAACATTACAAACATGACCAAGATGTCACAGCAGCAGGAAGCAAAACAGAGATCTGAAGACAGATGTCCAACTTCTGTAAGCTTGTTCCCTCTTCCTGCAAAATAAGCTTGTTCCCTCTTCCTGCAAAATAAGCTTGTCCCCTCTTCCTGCAAAATAAGCTTGTTCCCTCTTCCTGCAAAATAAGCTTGTTCCCTCTTCCTGCAAAATAAGCCTGTTCCCTCTTCCTGCAAAATAAGCTTGTTCCCTCTTCCTGCAAAATAAGCCTGTTCCCTCTTCCTGCAAAATAAGCTTGTTCCCTCTTCCTGCAAAATAAACTTGTTCCCTCTTCCTGCAAAATACGCTTGTTCCCTCTTCCTGCAAAATAAGCTTGTCCCCTCTTCCTGCAAAATAAGCTTGTTCCCTCATCCTGCAAAATAAGCTTGTTCCCTCTTCCTGCAAAATAAGCTTGTCCCCTCTTCCTGCAAAAATAAGCTTGTTCCCTCTTCCTGCAAAATAAGCTTGTCCCCTCATCCTGCAAAATAAGCTTGTTCCCTCTTCCTGCAAAATAAGCTTGTTCCCTCCTCCTGCAAAATAAACTTGTTCCCTCCTCCTGCAAAATAAGCTTGTTCCCTCTTCCTGCAAAATAAGCTTGTTCCCTCTTCCTGCAAAATAAGCTTGTTCCCTCTTCCTGCAAAATAAGCTTGTTCCCTCTTCCTGCAAAATAAGTTTGTTCCCTCTTCCTGCAAAATAAGCTTGTTCCCTTTTTCTGCAAAATAAGCTTGTTCCCTCATCCTGCAAAATAAGGTTGTTCCCTTTTTCTGCAAAATAAGCTTGTTCCCTCTTCCTGCAAAATAAGCTTGTTCCCTCTTCCTGCAAAATAAGTTTGTTCCCTCTTCCTGCAAAATAAGCTTGTTCCCTTTTTCTGCAAAATAAGCTTGTTCCCTCTTCCTGCAAAATATGCTTGTTCCCTCATCCTGCAAAATAAGCTTGTTCCCTCTTCCTGCAAAATAACCTTGTTCCCTCTTCCTGCAAAATAAGCTTGTTCCCTCTTCCTGCAAAATAAGTTTGTTCCCTCTTCCTGCAAAATAAGCTTGTTCCCTTTTTCTGCAAAATAAGCTTGTTCCCTCATCCTGCAAAATAAGGTTGTTCCCTTTTTCTGCAAAATAAGCTTGTTCCCTCTTCCTGCAAAATAAGCTTGTTCCCTCTTCCTGCAAAATAAGTTTGTTCCCTCTTCCTGCAAAATAAGCTTGTTCCCTTTTTCTGCAAAATAAGCTTGTCCCCTCTTCCTGCAAAAATAAGCTTGTTCCCTCTTCCTGCAAAATAAGCTTGTCCCCTCATCCTGCAAAATAAGCTTGTTCCCTCTTCCTGCAAAATAAGCTTGTTCCCTCCTCCTGCAAAATAAGCTTGTTCCCTCCTCCTGCAAAATAAGCTTGTTCCCTCTTCCTGCAAAATAAGCTTGTTCCCTCTTCCTGCAAAATAAGCTTGTTCCCTCTTCCTGCAAAATAAGTTTGTTCCCTCTTCCTGCAAAATAAGCTTGTTCCCTTTTTCTGCAAAATAAGCTTGTTCCCTCATCCTGCAAAATAAGGTTGTTCCCTTTTTCTGCAAAATAAGCTTGTTCCCTCTTCCTGCAAAATAAGCTTGTTCCCTCTTCCTGCAAAATAAGTTTGTTCCCTCTTCCTGCAAAATAAGCTTGTTCCCTCCTCCTGCAAAATAAGCTTGTTCCCTCCTCCTGCAAAATAAGCTTGTTCCCTCTTCCTGCAAAATAAGTTTGTTCCCTCTTCCTGCAAAATAAGCTTGTTCCCTCTTCCTGCAAAATAAGTTTGTTCCCTCTTCCTGCAAAATAAGCTTGTTCCCTCTTCCTGCAAAAAAGCTTGTTCCCTCTTCCTGCAAAATAAGCTTGTTCCCTCTTCCTACAAAATAAGCTTGTTCCCTCTTCCTGCAAAATAAGCTTGTTCCCTCTTCCTGCAAAATAAGCTTGTTCCCTCTTCCTGCAAAATAAGCTTGTTCCCTCTTCCTGCAAAATAAGCTTGTTCCCTCTTCCTGCAAAATAAGCTTGTTCCCTCTTCCTGCAAAATAAGCTTGTTCCCTCCTCCTGCAAAATAAGCTTGTTCCCTCCTCCTGCAAAATAAGCTTGTTCCCTCTTCCTGCAAAATAAGTTTGTTCCCTCTTCCTGCAAAATAAGCTTGTTCCCTCTTCCTGCAAAATAAGCTTGTTCCCTCTTCCTGCAAAATAAGTTTGTTCCCTCTTCCTGCAAAATAAGCTTGTTCCCTCCTCCTGCAAAATAAGCTTGTTCCCTCCTCCTGCAAAATAAGCTTGTTCCCTCTTCCTGCAAAATAAGTTTGTTCCCTCTTCCTGCAAAATAAGCTTGTTCCCTCTTCCTGCAAAATAAGTTTGTTCCCTCTTCCTGCAAAATAAGCTTGTTCCCTCTTCCTGCAAAATAAGCTTGTTCCCTCTTCCTGCAAAATAAGCTTGTTCCCTCTTCCTGCAAAATAAGCTTGTTCCCTCTTCCTGCAAAATAAGCTTGTTCCCTCTTCCTGCAAAATAAGCTTGTTCCCTCTTCCTGCAAAATAAGCTTGTTCCCTCTTCCTGCAAAATAAGCTTGTTCCCTCTTCCTGCAAAATAAGCTTGTTCCCTCTTCCTGCAAAATAAGCTTGTTCCCTCCTCCTGCAAAATAAGCTTGTTCCCTCTTCCTGCAAAATAAGTTTGTTCCCTCTTCCTGCAAAATAAGCTTGTTCCCTCTTCCTGCAAAATAAGTTTGTTCCCTCTTCCTGCAAAATAAGCTTGTTCCCTCTTCCTGCAAAATAAGCTTGTTCCCTCTTCCTGCAAAATAAGTTTGTTCCCTCTTCCTGCAAAATAAGTTTGTTCCCTCTTCCTGCAAAATAAGCTTGTTCCCTCCTCCTGCAAAATAAGCTTGTTCCCTCTTCCTGCAAAATAAGCTTGTTCCCTCATCCTGCAAAATAAGCTTGTTCCCTCTTCCTGCAAAATAAGCTTGTTCCCTCATCCTGCAAAATAAGCTTGTTCCCTCTTCCTGCAAAATAAGCTTGTTCCCTCCTCCTGCAAAATAAGCTTGTTCCCTCTTCCTGCAAAATAAGTTTGTTCCCTCTTCCTGCAAAATAAGCTTGTTCCCTTTTTCTGCAAAATAAGCTTGTTCCCTCATCCTGCAAAATAAGGTTGTTCCCTTTTTCTGCAAAATAAGCTTGTTCCCTCTTCCTGCAAAATAAGCTTGTTCCCTCTTCCTGCAAAATAAGCTTGTTCCCTCCTCCTGCAAAATAAGCTTGTTCCCTCTTCCTGCAAAATAAGCTTGTTCCCTCTTCCTGCAAAATAAGCTTGTTCCCTTTTTCTGCAAAATAAGCTTGTTCCCTCATCCTGCAAAATAAGGTTGTTCCCTTTTTCTGCAAAATAAGCTTGTTCCCTCCTCCTGCAAAATAAGCTTGTTCCCTCTTCCTGCAAAATAAGCTTGTTCCCTCTTCCTGCAAAATAAGCTTGTTCCCTCATCCTGCAAAATAAGCTTGTTCCCTCTTCCTGGAAAATAAGCTTGTCCCCTCTTCCTGCAAAATAAGCTTGTTCCCTCATCCTGCAAAATAAGCTTGTTCCCTCTTCCTGCAAAATAAGCTTGTTCCCTCTTCCTGCAAAATAAGTTTGTTCCCTCTTCCTGCAAAATAAGTTTGTTCCCTCTTCCTGCAAAATAAGCTTGTTCCCTCATCCTGCAAAATAAGCTTGTTCCCTCTTCCTGCAAAATAAGCTTGTTCCCTCTTCCTGCAAAATAAGCTTGTTCCCTCTTCCTGCAAAATAAGTTTGTTCCCTCTTCCTGCAAAATAAGCTTGTTCCCTCCTCCTGCAAAATAAGCTTGTTCCCTCTTCCTGCAAAATAAGCTTGTTCCCTCATCCTGCAAAATAAGCTTGTTCCCTCTTCCTGCAAAATAAGCTTGTTCCCTCTTCCTGCAAAATAAGCTTGTTCCCTCCTCCTGCAAAATAAGCTTGTTCCCTCCTCCTGCAATGTTCATTCGAGGGACAAACAGCTCGCTTGGCTGTCAGAGGAATCTGAATAATGTGACAAGCCTGACAAGAAGACGGTTGAAATGTAATTAAAAGTCACCAGTGAGCAGGCTGTAAGGCAATAAAAACCTTCCCTGATGTATTGTTAGATGTGGTTATGAAGTTTTGCATTTTTGATGGAGAATAATCTCCTTTCTGGTGATCCTTGGGGTTTCAGGGCTCGATGTCAACGTCGAGACTCTGAACAGAGTGCAGCAGCAGTGGAGTTATCAGGTTTGTGGAACAGCAGTGGAGTTGTCAGGTTTGTGGAGCAGCAGTGGAGTTATCAGGTTTGTGGAACAGCAGTGGAGTAAGTTGGTTTGTGGAACAGCAGTGGAGTTGTCAGGTTTGTGGACAGCAGTGGAGTTGTCAGGTTTGTGGAACAGCAGTGGAGTAAGTTGGTTTGTGGAACAGCAGCGGAGTTGTCAGGTTTGTGGAACAGCAGTGGAGTTATCAGGTTTGTGGAACAGCAGTGGAGTTGTCAGGTTTGTGGAACAGCAGTGGAGTAAGTTGGTTTGTGCAGCAGCAGTGGAGTTATCAGGTTTGTGGAACAGCAGTGGAGTTATCAGGTTTGTGGAACAGCAGTGGAGTTATCAGGTTTGTGGAACAGCAGTGGAGTTGTCAGGTTTGTGGAACAGCAGTGGAGTTGTCAGGTTTGTGCAGCAGCAGTGGAGTAAGTTGGTTTGTGCAGCAGCAGTGGAGTTATCAGGTTTGTGGAACAGCAGTGGAGTTATCAGGTTTGTGGAACAGCAGTGGAGTTATCAGGTTTGTGGAACAGCAGTGGAGTTGTCAGGTTTGTGGAACAGCAGTGGAGTTGTCAGGTTTGTGCAGCAGCAGTGGAGTAAGTTGGTTTGTGCAGCAGCAGTGGAGTTATCAGGTTTGTGGAACAGCAGTGGAGTTATCAGGTTTGTGGAACAGCAGTGGAGTTATCAGGTTTGTGGAACAGCAGTGGAGTTGTCAGGTTTGTGGAACAGCAGTGGAGTTGTCAGGTTTGTGCAGCAGCAGTGGAGTAAGTTGGTTTGTGGAACAGCAGTGGAGTTATCAGGTTTGTGGAACAGCAGTGGAGTTGTCAGGTTTGTGGAACAGCAGTGGAGTTGTCAGGTTTGTGGAACAGCAGTGGAGTAAGTTGGTTTGTGCAGCAGCAGTGGAGTTATCAGGTTTGTGGAACAGCAGTGGAGTTATCAGGTTTGTGGAACAGCAGTGGAGTTATCAGGTTTGTGGAACAGCAGTGGAGTTGTCAGGTTTGTGGAACAGCAGTGGAGTTGTCAGGTTTGTGCAGCAGCAGTGGAGTAAGTTGGTTTGTGGAACAGCAGTGGAGTTATCAGGTTTGTGGAACAGCAGTGGAGTTGTCAGGTTTGTGGAACAGCAGTGGAGTTGTCAGGTTTGTGGAACAGCAGTGGAGTAAGTTGGTTTGTGCAGCAGCAGTGGAGTTATCAGGTTTGTGGAACAGCAGTGGAGTTATCAGGTTTGTGGAACAGCAGTGGAGTTATCAGGTTTGTGGAACAGCAGTGGAGTTGTCAGGTTTGTGGAACAGCAGTGGAGTTGTCAGGTTTGTGCAGCAGCAGTGGAGTAAGTTGGTTTGTGCAGCAGCAGTGGAGTTATCAGGTTTGTGGAACAGCAGTGGAGTTATCAGGTTTGTGGAACAGCAGTGGAGTTATCAGGTTTGTGGAACAGCAGTGGAGTTGTCAGGTTTGTGGAACAGCAGTGGAGTTGTCAGGTTTGTGCAGCAGCAGTGGAGTAAGTTGGTTTGTGGAACAGCAGTGGAGTTATCAGGTTTGTGGAACAGCAGTGGAGTTGTCAGGTTTGTGGAACAGCAGTGGAGTTGTCAGGTTTGTGGAACAGCAGTGGAGTAAGTTGGTTTGTGCAGCAGCAGTGGAGTTATCAGGTTTGTGGAACAGCAGTGGAGTTATCAGGTTTGTGGAACAGCAGTGGAGTTATCAGGTTTGTGGAACAGCAGTGGAGTTGTCAGGTTTGTGGAACAGCAGTGGAGTTGTCAGGTTTGTGCAGCAGCAGTGGAGTAAGTTGGTTTGTGGAACAGCAGTGGAGTTATCAGGTTTGTGGAACAGCAGTGGAGTTGTCAGGTTTGTGGAACAGCAGTGGAGTTGTCAGGTTTGTGGAACAGCAGTGGAGTAAGTTGGTTTGTGCAGCAGCAGTGGAGTTATCAGGTTTGTGGAACAGCAGTGGAGTTATCAGGTTTGTGGAACAGCAGTGGAGTTATCAGGTTTGTGGAACAGCAGTGGAGTTATCAGGTTTGTGGAACAGCAGTGGAGTTATCAGGTTTGTGGAACAGCAGTGGAGTTATCAGGTTTGTGGAACAGCAGTGGAGTTGTCAGGTTTGTGGAACAGCAGTGGAGTAAGTTGGTTTGTGCAGCAGCAGTGGAGTTATCAGGTTTGTGGAACAGCAGTGGAGTTATCAGGTTTGTGGAACAGCAGTGGAGTTATCAGGTTTGTGGAACAGCAGTGGAGTTATCAGGTTTGTGGAACAGCAGTGGAGTTATCAGGTTTGTGGAACAGCAGTGGAGTTGTCAGGTTTGTGGAACAGCAGTGGAGTTATCAGGTTTGTGGAATAGCAGTGGAGTTATTAGGTTTGTGGAACAGCAGTGGAGTTATTAGGTTTGTGGAACAGCAGTGGAGTAAGTTGGCTTGTGGAACAGCAGTGGAGTAAGTTGGCTTGTGGAACAGCAGTGGAGTTATCAGGTTTGTGGAACAGCAGTGGAGTTATCAGGTTTGTGGAACAGCAGTGGAGTTATTAGGTTTGTGGAACAGCAGTGGAGTTATCAGGTTTGTGGAACAGCAGTGGAGTTATCAGGTTTGTGGAACAGCAGTGGAGTTGTCAGGTTTGTGGAACAGCAGTGGAGTAAGTTGGTTTGTGCAGCAGCAGTGGAGTTATCAGGTTTGTGGAACAGCAGTGGAGTTATCAGGTTTGTTAAACAGCAGTGGAGTTATCAGGTTTGTGGAACAGCAGTGGAGTTATCAGGTTTGTGGAACAGCAGTGGAGTTGTCAGGTTTGTGGAACAGCAGTGGAGTTATCAGGTTTGTGGAATAGCAGTGGAGTTGTCAGGTTTGTGGAACAGCAGTGGAGTTATCAGGTTTATGGAACAGCAGTGGAGTTATCAGGTTTGTGTTCCTGTTGTTTGACGTGATATTGAATGCAGGTCTGAGAAAAGACCATTTCTCGTTGCTTACTGATGTTTATCTGGCTGATATCATGCACAGATCTGAGCTGTTCACACATGGATGTTTATCTGGCTGATATCATGCACAGATCTGAGCTAGCTGTTCACACATGGATGTTTATTTGGCTGATATCATGCACAGATCTGAGCTGTTCACACATGGATGTTTATCTGGCTGATATCATGCACAGATCTGAGCTAGCTGTTCACACATGGATGTTTATTTGGCTGATATCATGCACAGATCTGAGCTGTTCACACATGGATGTTTATCTGGCTGATATCATGCACAGATCTGAGCTGTTCACACATGGATGTTTATCTGGCTGATATCATGCACAGATCTGAGCTAGCTGTTCACACATGGATGTTTATTTGGCTGATATCATGCACAGATCTGAGCTGTTCACACATGGATGTTTATCTGGCTGATATGCACAGATCTGAGCTAGCTGTTCACACATGGATGTTTATTTGGCTGATATCATGCACAGATCTGAGCTGTTCACACATGGATGTTTATCTGGCTGATATCATGCACAGATCTGAGCTGTTCACACATGGATGTTTATCTGGCTGATATCATGCACAGATCTGAGCTAGCTGTTCACACATGGATGTTTATTTGGCTGATATCATGCACAGATCTGAGCTAGCTGTTCACACATGGATGTTTATTTGGCTGATATCATGCACAGATCTGAGCTAGCTGTTCACACATGGATGTTTATTTGGCTGATATCATGCACAGATCTGAGCTGTTCACACATGGATGTTTTGGCAATCCTGACATCTTCCTGCCAGAAGCACATCAGGGAGAAATCCTCAAATTCCCACATTTACAACAATTTCAATGTTTAATGAGGCTGATAAAATGTGCAGACCAAGTCTGACATGCTGTGTATACTCCTTACACTTCTCCTTCATAGAACTTTCTTCACTGCTCTTGTGATTGCCAGATAAAGTGGATAAAGTGGAGACTATCTACTGTTATTTTAGCACATACACTATGCTCACAGCCATTGTGACCAGACTTTTAATGCAGGCACTTTTTGCTTCACTGCAGTGTTCAACATAGACAACTGAGCCTCTTTGTCAGAGTTAGACTAATTAGCACCTGTCATTGCAAAGAACGATTAGAGCTTGGCATGTTGCTAAGGCGACGGCTCTGACTGATGAGAAGATTAATTCTCCCTTCCCGGGGGACGTGCACATCAAGGTGACAAATATTTGGGGAAATTGATTGTTGCAGGCATGAAATCCCCAAGGACACAATCTACCGGCACAGAATCCACCGGAACATGCTTTTCCCACCCTACGACAGGGTCACCTCCAGCAAATGTTCTGCAGAAACGGGGGAAACTGCAGCAAATGTTCTGCATAAATGGGGAAAACTGCAGGAAATGTTCTGCAGAAACGGGGGAAACTGTGAGGAAATGTTCTGCAGAAACGGGGGAAACTGCAGGAAATGTTCTGCAGAAACGGGGGAAACTATGAGGAAATGTTCTGCAGAAACGGGGGAAACTATGAGGAAATGTTCTGCAGAAACGGGGAAAACTGCAGGAAATGTTCTGCAGAAACGGGGGAAACTGTGAGGAAATGTTCTGCAGAAACGGGGGAAACTGTGAGGAAATGTTCTGCAGAAACGGGGGAAACTGCAGGAAATGTTCTGCAGAAACGGGGGAAACTGCAGGAAATGTTCTGCAGAAACGGGGGAAATTGTGAGGAAATGTTCTGCAGAAACGGGGGAAACTGTGAGGAAATGTTTGCATGTCGTCTGGGGGAAACCCAAACCAATCAACTTTATAATGTTGTCCCACATTCTGATGTTTTATTCAATAATGTTGTCCCACAGTCCCACGGATCAGCTGGGAATGCAGTTCTTTGCCATGCTGCTAGATGGCACTGCTCAATGGCAGATACTAAACCGGGATGTTTAGGAAAGCCAAGTGATTTTTGTGCCTAGGCACTAAAAAAATGCCGCAAACAGATAAAGCTCACAAACAATACTAACGAGGCAGTTCATACTGAGAGAGAAAGCATACATGTACATCAGGGCTTGTCTAAAGAGGGTTACAGGAGAGCTCGCCCCCTTGCCCTCACCATGCCCCCCTTATCCAGGAGAGCTCGCCCCCTTGCCCTGACCATGCCCCCCTTATCCAGGAGAGCTCGCCCCCTTGCCCTGACCATGCCCCCCTTATCCAGGAGAGCTCGCCCCCTTGCCCTGACCATGCCCCCCTTATCCAGGAGAGCTCGCCCCCTTGCCCTGACCATGCCCCCCTTATCCAGGAGAGCTCGCCCCCTTGCCCTGACCATGCCCCCCTTATCCTGGGGAGCTCGCCCCATGCCCTGACCATTCTAACTTAAAATCCCCACCATCCCCACTTGGTCACTCCACTCCCTCGCAATGCTCCCTCTTGCAATATTTTCCCAGAAAAAAACTGTACATGTTGAACTACTAGGGCCTAGGAAAAAAACTGTACATGTTGAACTACTAGGGCCTAGGAAAAAAACTGTACATGTTGAACTACTAAGGCCTAGGAAAAAAACTGTACATGTTGAACTACTAGGGCCTAGGAAAGAAACTGTACATGTTGAACTACTAGGGCCTAGGAAAGAAACTGTACATGTTGAACTACTAAGGCCTAGGAAAAAAACTGTACATGTTGAACTACTAGGGCCTAGGAAAGAAACTGTACATGTTGAACTACTAGGGCCTAGGAAAAAAACTGTACATGTTGAACTACTAGGGCCTAGGAATAAAACTGTACATGTTGAACTACTAGGGCCTAGGAAAAAAACTGTACATGTTGAACTACTAGGGCCTAGGAAAAAAACTGTACATGTTGAACTACTAGGGCCTAGGAAAAAAACTGTACATGTTGAACTACTAGGGCCTAGGAAAAAAACTGTACATGTTGAACTACTAAGGCCTAGGAAAAAAACTGTACATGTTGAACTACTAGGGCCTAGGAAAAAAACTGTACATGTTGAACTACTAGGGCCTAGGAAAAAAACTGTACATGTTGAACTACTAAGGCCTAGGAAAGAAACTGTACATGTTGAACTACTAGGGCCTAGGAAAAAAACTGTACATGTTGAACTACTAAGGCCTAGGAAAGAAACTGTACATGTTGAACTACTAAGGCCTAGGAAAAAAACTGTACATGTTGAACTACTAGGGCCTAGGAAAAAAAATGTTGTGTTTCCGGTTACCCGACCGACCCTAGCAAACCCCCCGACCCTAGCCTTTTTTTGGGGGTATCGGTCACTGGGAAAAATAATTTCTGAACTTGAGTGATGAAAAACTGTGCGCGAAAAACCGCTTGCGCAGTTGTGCAGCGCAACAATGTTTTGATTGGTGCAAGTTATTTCTAAACCCAGATTACGCAGTGCACTACCTAAATTTCGGGCCTGAGAACTCGATTTGCGGTAATTATTTGCACGAAGTAGAAAATTTGGACCAAGAAAACTCTAATATTCTACTACTCTGCGTCAGACACGTGCACACACACACTTTCACTTTCGTAAATTTTCAATCAAAACACATACATCGACCCCCAACCAAACGAGTTAATAAATTTACCGATACTTTTTCATTTGTTTGCATCCATAGTCAACTTGTTTTATACTGCCTGAAACGCAAAAATCCGTCTGCAAAGAGAGCTCGGCTCCCGGTCGAGAGACGATATTTTTCAGCCGCCATCTTGGATTTACAAACTAACGCTAGATGTCTTGAGAATGCGTGAGAGTAATGACGTAAACCTGCAGTACCGGCTACTACCGGTAGAGGGCAGTGTTTGAGTTGCCGTTTATTTCGATGGGGCGAAGTCTTGTTAGTATACTAGTGCTGAATTTTTTTGTTGGCAACATTGAAAATTGCACAAGTGGTGAATGAGTCCCTTTACTAAGCTGGGATTTTAATAAAATTCTGAACTTTTGGAACAATTATTATAAAATATTAAACAAAGAAAGTTGTTAAAATGCGTCACATACCCAGCCCACTCAGCAGGTGCAGTTCTTGGGTTGGCTGCTAGGGTGAGCTCCTGATCCATCAGCCACAGCATGACAAAGGCTGCCATTGTCACCACACCTGCATTGGAGATCACACCTGAGGAAGGGAGACTTTCACTTTCACTGACACAATATTCCAGCTGTGATCAAGTGTCTCAGAGTGAGAACAAAGCCAAAGTTACACACCGGCAAAATCTAATTTTTTACAACATCTAGGTTAAACAATCAATAAGTGGATTACCTTCGTCCACAATGTAGGTTAGAACAGCCAGTCCCACAGCAGCCACCACCAGCAGAAGCAGAACCCTGCACAACAGACAAGGTAATCACACATGGTAGACTTCCCCATACGCACAAACACACACGTAAACATGCACAGAGACACGCACGCACACACACAAACACACGCACATGTACATACGCACAAACACACACGCAGCAGCTACCTTCACACAACAGACTTCAGGCATGGCAGACTTCTCCCTCCCCCCACAACATTGCGACAAAAGAACAGAACCTGACCCCTTACCAGACCCTCTAACCCTGACCCCTTACCAGACCCTCTAACCCTGGCCCCTTACCCGACCCTCTAACCCTGGCTCCTTACCAGACCCTCTAACCCTGGCCCCTTACCCGACCCTCTAACCCTGGCCCCTTACCAGACCCTCTAACCCTGACCCCTTACCAGACCCTCTAACCCTGGCCCCTTACCCGACCCTCTAACCCTGGCCCCTTACCAGACCCTCTAACCCTGGCCCCTTACCCGACCCTCTAACCCTGGCTCCTTACCAGTTCAGGGCGGAGCTCCCCTGGCTGTACAGAACCACAGCTATCACAGCGCTGACGACATAAGAGACAGCAGTGACTCCCAGTATCAGGGTCTGTAGGGCAGGGAGAAACTGATATTATACCTGCACACATATACACACACACTGGACACTGGGCTGGAGAGTTAAGTTCTCACCTTGATGAGGCCTGGCCGTTCCTCGATCCCTGCCAGTGCCAGTTCGCTGCCCTTCATGGTTAGGGTTAGGGCTGGAGAGTTAAGTTCTCACCTTGATGAGGCCTGGCCGTTCCTCGATCCCTGCCAGTGCCAGTTCGCTGCCCTTCATGGTTAGGGTTAGGGCTGGAGAGTTAAGTTCTCACCTTGATGAGGCCTGGCCGTTCCTCGATCCCTGCCAGTGCCAGTTCGCTGCCCTTCATGGTTAGGGTTAGGGCTGGAGAGTTAAGTTCTCACCTTGATGAGGCCTGGCCGTTCCTCGATCCCTGCCAGCGCCAGTTCGCTGCCCTTCATGGTTAGGGTTAGGGCTGGAGAGTTAAGTTCTCACCTTGATGAGGCCTGGCTGTTCCTCGATCCCTGCCAGCACCAGTTCGCTGCCCTTCATGGTTAGGGTTAGGGCTGGAGAGTTAAGTTCTCACCTTGATGAGGCCCGGCCGTTCCTCGATCCCTGCCAGCGCCAGTTCTCTGCCCTTCATGGGTAGGGTTAGGGCTGGAGAGTTAAGTTCTCACCTTGATGAAGCCTGGCCGTTCCTCGATCCCTGCCAGCGCCAGTTCGCTGCCCTTCATGGTTAGGGTTAGGGCTGGAGAGTTCTCACCTTGATGAGGCCTGGCCGTTCCTCGATCCCTGCCAGCACCAGTTCGCTGCCCTTCATGGTTAGGGCTGGAGAGTTAAGTTCTCACCTTGATGAGGCCTGGCCGTTCCTCGATCCCTGCCAGCGCCAGTTTGCTGCCCTTCATGGTTAGGGCTGGAGAGTTAAGTTCTCACCTTGATGAGGCCTGGCCGTTCCTCGATCCCTGCCAGCGCCAGTTCGCTGCCCTTCATGGTTAGGGCTGGAGAGTTAAGTTCTCACCTTGATGAGGCCTGGCCGTTCCTCGATCCCTGCCAGCGCCAGTTCGCTGCCCTTCATGGTTAGGGCTGAAGAGTTAAGTTCTCACCTTGATGAGGCCTGGCCGTTCCTCGATCCCTGCCAGCGCCAGTTTGCTGCCCTTCATGGTTAGGGTTAGGGCTGGAGAGTTAAGTTCTCACCTTGATGAGGCCTGGCCGTTCCTCGATCCCTGCCAGCACCAGTTCGCTGCCCTTCATGGTTAGGGTTAGGGCTGGAGAGTTAAGTTCTCACCTTGATGAGGCCTGGCCGTTCCTCGATCCCTGCCAGCGCCAGTTCTCTGCCCTTCATGGTTAGGGTTAGGGCTGGAGAGTTAAGTTCTCACCTTGATGAGGCCTGGCCGTTCCTCGATCCCTGCCAGCGCCAGTTCGCTGCCCTTCATGGCGAGCCTTACGACCTCGGCGGCCTCCGTGAGCAGTAGCGCGGGCTCTGAGACCAGCAGCAGCTTCTCGTACAGCCAGACCAGCGCGTACGGAAGCAGGTTCACGGGGAGCGACAGAATCAGCGCCAGCACTCCGACTTGTAGGTACGGCGCTATGAAAGACTGCAGGGACAAAAGGGTGGAGGAATTTAGCGATGGATGCATGGTCGCTCCAATCAAAAAGGTCAGAAAATGAAAACTTTGGATAATGCTGGATAGCCACAGTACAGGCTCAGGGCCCAGGAAGGACCCGTACATCGGCATGGTTACAATAATAAACAAACAACCCTCACCAGTCCGAGTGGCAGAGCTGCCCCGACCCCTGCATGGATCATCATCATGAGTGACAGGCGGAGTACGGGCTCAGGGCCCAGGAAGGACCCGTACATCGGCATGGTCAGCATCCACAGCAGCGGGACGAGTCTCACGCCATCTCCGATAGACAAACACATCTAAAAACAAAAAAAAAAAAAAAACATCAAACAACAACACATCTTACAGCAGCGGGACCCGTCTAGCGCCGTCTCCGATAGACAAACACATCTAAGAACAACCAAACAACATCAAACAAGAACAACACAACATTTCCAAGTTGTATCCAGTTGCTTGTGTAACTATTTTGGGCGTATCTTACTACCTGTATGTCTAACCTTCATCAACGTAACAACACATCTTACAGCAGCGGGTCCCGTCTCATGTCGTCTCCGATAGACAAAAACATCTAAGAACAAACAAGAACAACACATCTTACAGCAGCGGAACCCGTCTCACGCCGTCTCCGATAGACAAAAACATATTTACTGACCCAAACAAATTTTCAAATGATCTTTCCTGACAGAAAATATTATGGAAGCAGATCTTTCCTGACACAAACAAATCTTCAAATCACCGCAAGCCAGCTTTCTCACACCTTTCCCTGACAGACTGGAGGCTGAGACGACCACGACTTTTCAGACGACCGAAACTTTTCCCTCCCCTCTGACACTCTGACCCGATCGAAAATGGCGCCAATGCGGTCACACGCGCAACTGTCCAAAAGTATTTGTTTTAAACGCTACAATATTAAATGAAAATATTATTCAATTTCATGTTAGGCGTTTGAAAAGACTTAATTAATAGCATGCATTACATATGACCGAAAACTCTACTCTACTCTCCTACACAACAATATTTTAGCGTTTTGCTGCCTTGGGAGAAAAGGTCAAAGGTGATAAAGATGGCGCCAGTCTGCCGGAAGTGAAAAATTCGTCTGCAGATTTCACAGGATTTCAGCAGATATTAGAGTGATTTCCGGTCTTTACCTGGTCCACGTTAATCTCGGTAAGGAGGGTTTGTATGAAGTAATTTGATATGTGCGATTTTGATGCGCCTTTTGTTGATGACATGACTGTTTTCTCCCGCAGTTGTACCGGTAAGCTAACAGCCGGCTGGTCACCCACATGTGATGAGGGTCTGCATGCTCTTTACTCCCATAAAGGCGTAGGCAGGCCTTTTTTCGCGTAATTCGTAATTTGTGGGGAGGAGGAAAAATTTCTCCTAAGGCGTAGCAAGTTCATTTCACGTAGGAAATCTCATTTCATAGGGTTGATTTTTCAACATTTTCCGGGAGGGCATGCCCCCGGACCCCCTAGAAAGCTCGCGCCATTGGTGCTCGCTTGTCTCAAAGGCTACAAAAGAGACCCCCCCCCCCTCCATTTAAGGGGATCTCCATTTGCTGTAGTAACGTCCTTGGTCTAAAGTGGGCCCTAGTCTAAAAGCCCGTCAAAATACAGGAAATAGCGTTTCAGAGGGTCAAGATTTCACAATCTTCCCGGGGAGCGTGCACGGGTCCCAGAACCCTCAGAATGGCAAAGCCTCCCGGAACCCCCAGGATTGTCATCGATCGACATGGTGAAAATTCTGACCTGTCAGGAACGTCTCGCCTCCCTCTTCATCTGGTCTACTCATTCATGATCCCACCATGGCTCACGCGACGGCTGGTGTGTGCATGCACGATCCCACCATGGCTCACACTACGGCTGCGCATGCACGATCCCACCATGGCTCACACGACGGCTGGTCTGCGCATGCACGATCCCACCATGGCTCACACGACGACTGGTCTGCGCATACACGATCCCACCATGGCTCACGCGACGGCTGGTCTGCGCATGCACGATCCCACCATGGCTCACACGACGACTGGTCTGCGCATGCACGATCCCACCATGGCTCACACGACGACTGGTCTGCGCATGTACAATCCCACCATGGCTCACACCACGGCTGTGATTTTCTGCATTCAGGATCATTTCTGACCAGTATTGGTGCAATTTAGAGTCGTCAATATTCCTGAATTCAACATAAAGCATAATCAGGAACCCCCATGCAGACCCTCATGTGATCACACTTACTTTTGATTTTAAACCTCCTTGCACTCATTCACACCCACAGTTTGGGGCCTAACTTAACGGACCTTTGTGTTTTAAGACATGGCGGGGTGCGAGCTCCTCCCAGAGGCAGCAGTCACGCGTGTCGGTTCCCTTCCGACCGCGGCCGAACCGGCGGGCTTCTGGAGCGGTGTGGCGGTGTGGGTGGACAAGCCGCATGTCGTGAACCGCAGACTGACCGGTGCGAAGGAAGTGGCCAGAATCTGGACCGGTCCTGCCGTCATCAGCTCAATGCTACAGAACACCAGGTGGGGCATTGCCCTATTGTATCACTGGCTTCTTTTCATTTCATTCAATCTTGCAGTTTTAGTCGACGCTTGATCAGCTTAAATGTCTTAATGGCTCTGTAACCTCCACACACTTACCTCAGGGTCTTTTTTGCGGGGAAGTCAGAAGAAAGCCTGCAGAAGAAATTGGGAGAACTGAAGATGGAAGGAAGGAATGAAGCAGAGGGAGACGATTTGGAGCTGATCGTCAGGGACCTGTTACCACGACAACTGGAGAGGGCAAAGGTCGTCAGGGAAATTATTGTTTTGGGTGAGAAAAATATCATATTACATATTCTTCTTGTACAAAGTAATCATCGTCATGCCATAATACTTCTCAACATCAACAGCTCTATCTGATTCATCCACCTTGGCAGTATGGGTAGAGTCGGAAAGTCTGTTTTGAATGTTGTTACTGTACATGTGGATCACCCCCTGTTATTGTTGTTGTGTTTGTTGTTGTTATTGTTGCTGTAGACCACCCCTGCACCACTGCTTGGTTCATCCCCCTGGGTACCAGCGGACATTATTGTTGTTGTTGTTATTGTTGTTGTTGTTGCTGTAGACCACCCCCGCACCACTGCTTGGTTCATCCCCCTGGGTACCAGCGGACATGGTGACACGGAAAGTGAGCTGAGCTACAAGTCCTACCGATTTGTCTACGCCGAAGACATCAGCCGAACTGGAAAAACGTATGTCACCGTCTCTCATTAGCGATCTGAGGTTGCTAACTTAAAGGTTTGTGTGGCTCTGACTCATTCAAGCTCTTCCTGCAGGGCCTAAAGACAACTTAAATCTTTACCCAGTTAGTTTGAATTGCCACCTTTTATGAAAAACTGTTAAAAGCCTGAGCTGTCTGTTTTGCTGCAGTATTGCACTAGACATCCTGAGCCGACCAGGGAGCGCTGCTGCACACAGTCCTGAGGATGATGGGAACTGCAGCCCAGGGGGCTCTGCTGCACACAGTCCTGAGGATGATGGGAACTGCAGCCCAGGGGGCGCTGCTGCACACAGTCCTGAGGATGATGGGAACTGCAGCCCAGGGGGCGCCGCTGCACACAGTCCTGAGGATGATGGGATCTGCAGCCCAGGGGGCGCTGCTGTACACAGTCCTGAGGATGATGGGAACTGCAGCCCAGGGGGCGCTGCTGTACACAGTCCTGAGGATGATGGGAACTGCAGCCCAGGGGGCGCTGCTGCACACAGTCCTGAGGATGATGGGAACTGCAGCCCAGGTGGCGCTGCTGCACACAGTCCTGAGGATGATGGGAACTGCAGCCCAGGTGGCGCTGCTGCACACAGTCCTGAGGATGATGGGAACTGCAGCCCAGGGGGCGCTGCTGCACACAGTCCTGAGGATGATGGGAACTGCAGCCCAGGGGGCGCTGCTGTACACAGTCCTAAAGATGATGGAAACTGCAGCCCAGGGGGCGCTGCTGCACACAGTCCTGAGGATGATGGGAACTGCAGCCCAGGTGGCGCTGCTGCACACAGTCCTGAGGATGATGGAATCTGCAGCCCAACTACAAAGTTAGTTTATTACTTATTTCAGTGGTAAAGCTGAGAAGGTTTTGAATGCAGTTGTTATGTAACAGATGGTTCTCTGTTCTACTAATCTATTAACTTCGTGAACCACTAATCGGTGGCAGCCACATAGAGTTTCCTAATTTTCCCCAGATTCTGTCTGTGTTGTGCTTATGCCTGTGTTGTACCTCCCCACAGATGGCTGTGTGAGCTTGCTGTGCTTACTGATGTTTTGTTTATCTCCACAGATGGCTGTGTGAGCTTGCTGTGCTTACTGATGTTTTGTTTATCCCCACAGCTGGCTGTGTGAGCTTGCTGTACTTACTGATGTTTTTGTTATCCCCACAGATGGCTGTGTGAGCTTGCTGTACTTACTGATGTTTTGTTTATCCCCACAGATGGCTGTGAGAGCTTGCTGTACTTACTGATGTTTTGTTTATCCCCACAGATGGCTGTGAGAGCTTGCTGTACTTACTAATGTTTTGTTTATCCCCACAGATGGCTGTGTGAGCTTGCTGTGCTTACTGATGTTTTGTTTATCCCCATAGATGGCTGTGTGAGCTTGCTGTGCTTACTGATGTTTTGTTTATCCCCATAGATGGCTGTGAGAGCTTGCTGTGCTTACTAATGTTTTGTTTATCCCCATAGATGGCTGTGTGAGCTTGCTGTACTTACTGATGTTTTGTTTATCCCCATAGATGGCTGTGTGAGCTTGCTGTACTTACTGATGTTTTGTTTATCCCCATAGATGGCTGTGTGAGCTTGCTGTACTTACTGATGTTTTGTTTATCCCCACAGATGGCTGTGTGAGCTTGCTGTTCTTACTGATGTTTTGTTTATCCCCATAGATGGCTGTGAGAGCTTGCTGTGCTTACTGATGTTTTGTTAATCTCCACAGATGGTTGTGTGAGCTTGCTGTACTTACTGATGTTTTGTTTATCCCCATAGATGGCTGTGTGAGCTTGCTGTGCTTACTGATGTTTTGTTTATCCCCATAGATGGCTGTGTGAGCTTGCTGTACTTACTGATGTTTTGTTTATCCCCACAGATGGCTGTGTGAGCTTGCTGTGCTTACTGATGTTTTGTTTATCCCCACAGATGGCTGTGTGAGCTTGCTGTGCTTACTGATGTTTTGTTTATCCCCACAGATGGCTGTGTGAGCTTGCTGTACTTACTGATGTTTTGTTTATCCCCACAGATGACTGTGTGAGCTTGCTGTGCTTACTGATGTTTTTGTTATCCCCACAGGTTGCTGTGTGAGCTTGCTGTACTTACTGATGTTTTTGTTATCCCCACAGATGGCTGTGTGAGCTTGCTGTACTTACTGATGTTTTGTTTATCCCCATAGATGGCTGTGTGAGCTTGCTGTACTTACTGATGTTTTGTTTATCCCCACAGATGGCTGTGTGAGCTTGCTGTGCTTACTGATGTTTTGTTTATCCCCACAGATGGCTGTGTGAGCTTGCTGTGCTTACTGATGTTTTGTTTATCCCCACAGATGTCTGTGTGAGCTTGCTGTGCTTACTGATGTTTTTGTTATCCCCACAGGTTGCTGTGTGAGCTTGCTGTACTTACTGATGTTTTTGTTATCCCCACAGATGGCTGTGTGAGCTTGCTGTGCTTACTGATGTTTTGTTTATCCCCACAGATGGCTGTGTGAGCTTGCTGTACTTACTGATGTTTTGTTTATCCCCACAGATGGCTGTGTGAGCTTGCTGTGCTTACTGATGTTTTGTTTATCCCCACAGATGGCTGTGTGAGCTTGCTGTGCTTACTGATGTTTTGTTTATCCCCACAGATGGCTGTGTGAGCTTGCTGTGCTTACTGATGTTTTGTTTATCCCCACAGATGGCTGTGTGAGCTTGCTGTGCTTACTGATGTTTTGTTTATCCCCACAGATGGCTGTGTGAGCTTGCTGTGCTTACTGATGTTTTGTTTATCCCCACAGATGGCTGTGTGAGCTTGCTGTACTTACTGATGTTTTGTTTATCCCCACAGATGGCTGTGTGAGCTTGCTGTGCTTACTGATGTTTTGTTTATCCCCACAGATGGCTGTGTGAGCTTGCTGTGCTTACTGATGTTTTGTTTATCCCCACAGATGGCTGTGTGAGCTTGCTGTACTTACTGATGTTTTGTTTATCCCCACAGATGGCTGTGAGAGCTTGCTGTGCTTACTGATGTTTTGTTTATCCCCACAGATGGCTTTGTGAGCTTGCTGTACTTACTGATGTTTTGTTTATCCCCACAGATGGCTGTGTGAGCTTGCTGTACTTACTGATGTTTTGTTTATCCCCACAGATGGCTGTGTGAGCTTGCTGTGCTTACTGATGTTTTGTTTATCCCCACAGGTTGCTGTGTGAGCTTGCTGTACTTACTGATGTTTTTGTTATCCCCACAGATGGCTGTGTGAGCTTGCTGTACTTACTGATGTTTTGTTTATCCCCACAGATGGCTGTGTGAGCTTGCTGTGCTTACTGATGTTTTGTTTATCCCCACAGATGGCTTTGTGAGCTTGCTGTACTTACTGATGTTTTGTTTATCCCCATAGATGGCTGTGTGACCATCTGCTCCCAAAGGTAGCGAAGTGGTCCGAGCAGACGGCAGGCCCGGGCAGGAGGCGGGTTCAGGCCCTCGTGCCGCTGGACCGCTACAACGTGCTGTACCAGCAGCTGAAGAGGAGACACGGGAGGAGGATGGTGCAGATCTGGCCTGACGTCACCACCACGGATCCAGAGAAGTTTGTGTATGAGGACATCGCCATAGCAACGTATCTCCTGGTAACCTGCTTACACTATCTTTTTGAGAGCTTTTCCGTTCTGTATTTTTGTAAAATAACAATTATATAACGTTGCCTTGAAAGTTAATCATTGTCAGTAAAACCCATTTTTGATCCAAGTTGAACTGTAGTTTACAGTAATTTTTGTTGCTCATTCCTTAACTGGAGATACCGAAGTTGGTTAGTCCTGAGAATAGGGGTAAGTGCAAATTGTTTGTTGTAGGAACTTCAGTTCAAGCTTGCTCCAGAATGAGTTCTGCTGTCTGTGCATTTCAAACTTGGTTTCGAATGAGTTCTGCCTTTAATGTTCAATCTGTGTGCTGCACTTCAATCTTCAATCTGTGTGCTGATGTGGGAGGAAGAGAGAGGCAGAATGAGTTCTGTTCTGAAATGTTTGATTTCTGTGCAGAATGTGTTCTGTTCTGTATTGTTTGATTTCTGTGCAGAATGAGTTCTGTTCTGTAATGTTTGATTTCTGTGCAGAATGAGTTCTGTTCTGTATTGTTTGATTTCTGTGCAGAATGAGTTCTGTTCTGTAATGTTTGATTTCTGTGCAGAATGAGTTCTGTTCTGTATTGTTTGATTTCTGTGCAGAATGAGTTCTGTTCTGTAATGTTTGATTTCTGTGCAGAATGAGTTCTGTTCTGTAATGTTTGATTTCTGTGCAGAATGAGTTCTGTTCTGCAATGTTTGATATCTGTGCAGAATGAGTTCTGTTCTGCAATATTTGATTTCTGTGCAGAATGAGTTCTGTTCTGTAATGTTTGATTTCTGTGCAGAATGAGTTCTGTTCTGTAATGTTTGATTTCTGTGCAGAATGAGTTCTGTTCTGTAATGTTTGATTTCTGTGCAGAATGAGTTCTGTTCTGTAATGTTTGATTTCTGTGCAGAAAGAGTTCTGTTCTGTAATGTTCTATTTTTGTGCAGAATGAGTTCTGTTCTGTAATGAGTTCTGTTCTGTAATGTTCGATTTCTGTGTAGAAGGAGTTCTGTTCTGTAATGTTTGATATCTGTGCAGAATGAGTTCTGTTCTGTAATGTTTGATTTCTGTGCAGAAAGAGTTCTGTTCTGTATTGTTTGATTTCTGTGCAGAATGAGTTCTGTTCTGTAATGTTTGATTTCTGTGCAGAATGAGTTCTGTTCTGTAATGTTTGATTTCTGTGCAGAATGAGTTCTGTTCTGTATTGTTTGATTTCTGTGCAGAATGAGTTCTGTTCTGTAATGTTTGATTTCTGTGCAGAATGAGTTCTGTTCTGTATTGTTTGATTTCTGTGCAGAATGAGTTCTGTTCTGTAATGTTTGATTTCTGTGCAGAATGAGTTCTGTTCTGTAATGTTTGATTTCTGTGCAGAATGAGTTCTGTTCTGCAATGTTTGATATCTGTGCAGAATGAGTTCTGTTCTGCAATATTTGATTTCTGTGCAGAATGAGTTCTGTTCTGTAATGTTTGATTTCTGTGCAGAATGAGTTCTGTTCTGTAATGTTTGATTTCTGTGCAGAATGAGTTCTGTTCTGTAATGTTTGATTTCTGTGCAGAATGAGTTCTGTTCTGTAATGTTTGATTTCTGTGCAGAAAGAGTTCTGTTCTGTAATGTTCTATTTTTGTGCAGAATGAGTTCTGTTCTGTAATTAGTTCTGTTCTGTAATGTTCGATTTCTGTGTAGAAGGAGTTCTGTTCTGTAATGTTTGATATCTGTGCAGAATGAGTTCTGTTCTGTAATGTTTGATTTCTGTGCAGAAAGAGTTCTGTTCTGTATTGTTTGATTTCTGTGCAGAATGAGTTCTGTTCTGTAATGTTTGATTTCTGTGCAGAATGAGTTCTGTTCTGTAATGTTTGATTTCTGTGCAGAATGAGTTCTGTTCTGTAATGTTTGATTTGTGTGCAGAATGAGTTCTGTTCTGTAATGTTTGATTCGTGTGCTGCACTTCAGCTGCTGTGGGAGGAGGAGAGAGGCAGGCTGGGGCTGGGGGAGAAACAGTCGTTTGTTGACCTGGGCTGCGGCAATGGGCTGCTGGTCCACATCCTGGCGCAGGAAGGGGTGAGAAATCCTTACTTTGTCTCAGGTTAAGCAAAGAAATTATGCTTCTTGGCAAATGTGTAGTTCTTGGCACATTGGTGCCAAATCCCCGTGTCCTCATCAGTGTCAGACACACTTTAGACAATAGCCGGGAGGCGCGGTGGGCTTCACCGGTAAGTCAGGAAAGCTGTGTGGAGTGCCTTTCCCAAGGGCACAACATCGAGGCATGTCAGAAGATCAAACCCAGGACCTCTTGGTTCTGAGCCACACGCCATAACCATTATGCAACACGGTTTTACTCACTTTGTCTCAGGACACACCAATTTACCGTCCTTTTTCTTTAAAATCTGAAAAAGGATGGTAAATTGGAGTGCCGATATTGAGTCAGAGAGGAAGTCTGTACTTTTGAGTCTTCTGGGTGATACAGTCAGGTTCAAGTTCTTCTTCCAACCCTGGCTTTTGGAAATAACATGACATGACATGACATGACATGACATGACATAACATATTGAAATTGACTTGACTTAAATGTGATTTTGGTTCCCTAAATGTTACAGCATCCAGGTAAGGGGATAGATGTGAGGAAACGCACGACGTGGGACATCTACGGACAGGACACTGTCTTACAGGTACATGTAACCAACTTACTCATGTCTGCCTGTAACCAACTTACTCATGTCTGCCTGTAACCAACTTACTCATGTCTGCCTGTAACCAACTTACTCATGCATGTCTGCCTGTTGTTGTAGCCATATTAATTGGTTACCGATGAGTTGATATAAGATTTGGTATTGATAGAAGATTTTGATGAGTCAAGTTTTTGAGGAGATAGATTATTTAGGAGTTAAGCTGTTGATGAGTAAGGTTATTACTGTGTTAAGTTATTGATGCATTGAGTTATTGATGTATTTCGTTGCTGATTAGTTAAGATATTGTTGAATTAGGTTATTGATGAATTAGGTTATTGATGACTTTGGTTATTGATAAGCTATTGTTAAGTTATTGCTGACCTAAGTTATTGTTGAGTTAAGTTGTTGATGACCTATTGTAAGTTATTGATGTGATAAGTTATTGATCTTGTTCAACAGGAAGAGCCAATCACACCATCTGACAACTGCCTGTTTCCTGACTATGATTGGCTGATTGGTAACCATAGTGATGAGCTGACTCCATGGATACCGGTCATCGCTGCTAGGTCAGGTTTCATATATATAACTATGACATCGTAACTACGTAACTATGACATCGTCATAACTATGACATCATCATAACTATGACATCATCATAGCTATGACATCATTGTAACTATGACATCTTCATTAACTATGACATCATCATAACTATGAAGTCATCATAACAGTCCTGAGATTTCAGAATAAAGGCAGCATTTTTTGGCCCATCTTATTTTTCGCATGCTTGCATCAGTTTTGGGGTGCCCAGAAGCTGTCATCCATATTGTTTTATGTCAACCCAAACTGAATACCCCCTCCCCCTGTGTAGAAGTAGTGGAGAACCCCCCTCCCCCTGTGTAGAAGTAGTGTAGACCCCCTCCCCCTGTGTAGAAGTAATGGAGACCCCCTCCCCCTGTGTAGAAGTAGTGAAGACCCCCTCCCCCTGTGTCAAAGTAGTGTAGACCCCCTCCCCCTGTGTAGAAGTAGTGTAGACCCCCTCCCCCTGTGTCAAAGTAGTGTAGACACCCTCCAACCCCTGTGTAGAAGTAGTGAAGACCCCCCTCCCCCTGTGTAGAAGTAGTGGAGACACCCCCTCCCCCTGTGTAGAAGTAGTGTAGACACCCTCCAACCCCTGTGTAGAAGTAGTGGAGACCCCCTCCCCCTGTGTAGAAGTAGTGGAGACCCCCCTCCCCCTGTGTAGAAGTAGTGGAGACCCCCCCACCCCCTGTGTAGAAGTAGTGGAGACACCCCCCTCCCCCTGTGTAGAAGTGGTGGAGACACCCCCTCCTGTGTAGAAGTAGTGGAGACCCCCTCCCCCTGTGTAGAAGTAGTGGAGACACCCCTCCCCCTGTGTAGAAGTAGTGGAGACCCCCCCCCCTCCTGTGTAGAAGTAGTGTAGACCCCCTCCCCCTGTGTAGAAGTAGTGGAGACACCCCCTCCCCCTGTGTAGAAGTAGTGGAGACACCCCCCTCCCCCTGTGTAGAAGTGGTGGAGACCCCCTCCCCCTGTGTAGAAGTGGTGGAGACACCCTCCCCCTGTGTAGAATATATATGTGTACCCCCAGATCCTCCCACAGCTGTCGGTACTTTGTCCTTCCCTGCTGATATGGAGTATATATCTCTGATGAACATGTATGTTATTTGTATATATATATATATGTGTGTGTGTACCCCCAGATCCTCCCACAGCTGTCGGTACTTTGTGCTGCCCTGCTGCCCGTACGACTTCCACGGCAGGTTTGCGCGGACGAACACGGCCGACAGCCACTACAGGAACTACCTGGACTACGTCTGCTCCGTTGGGCGGGCCTGCGGGTTCATCGTGGAGGAGGACAGCCTCAGGATCCCGTCTACCAGGAGGGTCAGGAACAACTTTCCCTCTCCATTCAGTAACCTATGCACCAACCACTAGCACGGTCCATTCAGTAAAATGCTTGTGATATGCTGTCTCTGCATTGCAGATCTGCCATGTTGGCCGGACCAAGATTTACCCTGATGTGTTGCTGATGTTCATGCGTTGCTGATGTTTATGCGTTGCTGATGTTTATGCGTTGCTGATGTTCATGTGTTGCTGATGTTCATGTGTTGCTGATGTTCATGTGTTGCTGATGTTCATGTGTTGCAGATCTGCCATGTTGGCCGGACCAAGATTTACCCTGATGTGTTGCTGATGTTCATGCGTTGCTGATGTTCATGTGTTGCTGATGTTCATGTGTTGCTGATGTTCATGTGTTGCTGATGTTCATGTGTTGCAGATCTGCCATGTTGGCCGGACCAGGATTTACCCTGATGTGTTGCTGATGTTTATGTGTTGCTGATGTTCATGTGTTGCTGATGTTTATGTGTTGCTGATGTTCATGTGTTGCAGATCTGCCATGTGGGTCGGACCAGGATTTACCCTGAAGAAGAAACAGACAAAATCGACCAGCAGATCCGGGACTTCATCAGCAGCCGCCCGAGGGAGCAGCCCAAAAACCCGCCAAAGTCTCAAACAGAAGTTATAGCAACAGAATGTCTACAAGAGAGAAGAAACGTGTTTAGTGATGACCCCTCTGCAGACTCCAAACTGACTACTGACCAGAGCAGGTCAAAGGTTGGGACGGCAGGAAGTGGCAGTGCATTGTGGGATGCTGGGTTCCAGCCCCGGGCGAGGGTGGAGGCGGTGCGGAACTGCAACCGTCTGGAGGAGGCGCTGAAGGACAGGATCGTCAACACCGTCGGCCTGGCGCTGCTAAACCAAGGGAACCATGGCAACAACAAACAAACAAGCAAACAAGCAACAGTGGCATGTCAAAATGTCAATGATGGAGCTTTTGAAGATCAAATGGAACATGCCGCAGCTCCAGGCAACAGGTCCTGGAACAAAGGAGGTAAAGCTGTCTTACTGCTCCTCAAGATTCCTTATATTCCTACTGTCCCTCAAGGACTTATATCAGTTTTTACCCATTTTCCCTCCAGGTTCCTTGCAGATGTTCTTTTTTTCCTATTTTCCCCAAGGTCCCTCACACAAGTTTTTATTTTTCCCCAAGGTCCCTTATGCATGTTCTTATTTTCCTTTCTGTACTTATTCTTCCCCAAGGGTCCTTAAAGATGTTCTCCAAGGTTCCTTGTGGATGTTCTTGTTTGTTTTCCCCAGGTTCCTTGCAGATGTCTGAAGTGGTGTCCATGTTTGAGAAGGAGACTCTCCAGAAGCTGAAGTGTGAATGTGGCGGCATCAAGACTCTCCTGAAGAACAAGAACCAAGTCTTTATCCGTGGGTGTCTTTCTTAGTCTCAACTTACTGCAGAGTTTTGGAAATGTCAGGGTCAAATAGAAGGGTTTTCTTGTGTTAACCCCTGAAGGAGTAACGAGTATAAAGTACGGTCGACTCGTTCCTCAGCTGGCCGACACCTTTCACACTGCAGTCGTCCCTCAGTAAGACCTCTGGAGCCCCATAGTTCCCGGTCTGTGGTAACAGGCCGAATAAAAGTTCTGAAGGGGAACTCTGTGGTTCCAGATGCCTTACTGACGGCCGACTGGGGTATGCAAGATGTTGGTTAGCTGAGGAATGAATCCACTATACTCTATATTCTAAAGGAGTAAGCCAGGTTATACTGATCGAAGGGAAATAGTGAAGGCTTTGAGTTTCAAAAAGTCATGGGAGTTTTCCAAACAGTGTGTTGTTTTATGCTTAATTTTGTGCATCTAAACTTCATGTTAAGGTTTGCTGTAACAACCCAAAAAAGCTTGTGTAACTGGGTGCATTTATTTTGTTGCAGTAAGAGGTGACAGTGTCAGGCTACGTGATTGGTCACTGGAGGAGGCAGAAGCTGGAAAAACTGCCATATCCACCAATAAGAAGAGGGGTAAGAAGAAGAAGAAGACAGACAGGGAGCTTCGTGTGAAGACCAGTCTGTGCTGGTTTTATCTGCACCATCCCGACGGCTGCCCGAAACCCGCGGACAACTGCTACTACGCACACGGACCGGCTGAACTGAGACACAAACCATAGGACTGCTACTACGCACACGGACCGGCTGAACTGAGACACAAACCATAGGACTGCTACTACGCACATGGACAAGCCGAACTGAGACACAAACCATAGGACTGCTACTACGCACACGGACCGGCCGAACTGAGACACAAACCATAGGACTGCTACTACGCACACGGACCGGCCGAACTGAGACACAAACCATAGGACTGCTACTACGCACACGAACCGGCCGAACTGAGACACAAACCATAGGACTGCTACTACGCACACGGACCGGCCGAACTGAGACACAAACCATAGGACTGTTACTACGCACACGGACCGGCCGAACTGAGACACAAACCATAGGACTGTTACTATGGACACAGACGGGCACAGAGTACATGACTGTTACTATGGTCACAGACGGGCACAGAGTACATGACTGTTACTATGGTCACAAACAGGCACAGAGTACATGACTGTTACTATGGACACAGACAGGCACAGACTACATGACTGTTACTATGGACACAGACGGGCACAGAGTACATGACTGTTACTATGGACACAGACGGGCACAGAGTACATGACTGTTACTATGGTCACAGACGGGCACAGAGTACATGACTGTTACTATGGTCACAAACAGGCACAGAGTACATGACTGTTACTATGGACACAGACGGGCACAGACTACATGACTGTTACTATGGACACAGACAGGCACAGAGTACATGACTGTTACTATGGACACAGACGGGCACAGAGTACATGACTGTTACTATGGTCACAGACGGGCACAGAGTACATGACTGTTACTATGGACACAGACGGGCACAGAGTACATGACTGTTACTATGGACACAGACAGGCACAGAGTACATGACTGTTACTATGGACACAGACAGGCACAGACTACATGACTGTTACTAAGGTCACAAACAGGCACAGAGTACATGACTGTTACTATGGACACAGACAGGCACAGAGTACATGACTGTTACTATGGTCACAAACAGGCACAGAGTACATGACTGTTACTATGGTCACAAACAGGCACAAGCCAGAAAGTCTGAACTATCATCAATTTAAATCTCATTTGTGTCAGCGTGAAATAGTTCTGCAAGACATTAGGTTCTAATTTGATTTTCATTTTGATCAGATTACGAATAGGTTTTAGATAAATTTTGTAGTGATATTATTTTCTCATATCAACCAGCTACATAATCTGTATCAGTAGCTTGTTTTCACCATTTGTTATTTGGGAAGATGTATAGTCTATAGACAATCGTTGGGATTTTCCTGTGGCGAGAAATCAGCAGATGTGGTCCTAGATAACAGCGTCTGTCTGTCCTCATTACTCGATTCATGATTTTTCTGGTTCAATCTTTAGCGGTTAAGCATAGATGTAAATTGCATATCTGTTTTTTTATCTCCTATAATCACATGTAATAAGTCATTCCACAACACTGAGAAGTTTGAAGCAATTCAAATACTTCACTGTTCTGTATTAGTATCACTAAAGAACCCCCCCCCCATAGGTTTTTATAACGGACACCTTTCTCAGACTGTGTGAAAGACGATGCAATTCAGCATTTGTATACATGACCCACATGGCTGCCATTTGGATTTTAGTTGAATATGAAGACACAGCTGGGCTATCATGTTTCTTGACTATTTATCATTATTATTGGAGGAGGGAGGGGGGTAACTCCATTATTATTGGAGGAGGGAGGGGGGTAACTCCATTATTATTGGAGGAGGGAGGGGGGTAACTCCATTATTATTGGAGGAGGGAGGGGGGTAACTCCATTATCATTGGAGGAGGGAGGGGGGTAACTCCATTATTATTGGAGGAGGGAGGGGGGTAACTCCATTATTATTGGAGGAGGGAGGGGGTAACTCCATTATCATTGGAGGAGGGAGGGGGTAACTCCATTATCATTGGAGGAGGGAGGGGGTAACTCCATTATTATTGGAGGAGGGAGGGGGTAACTCCATTATCATTAAAGGAGGGAGGGGGGTAACTCCATTATCATTGGAGGAGGGAGCGGGGTAACTCCATTATTATTGGAGGAGGGAGGGGGGTAACTCCATTATTATTGGAGGAGGGAGGGGGATAACTCCATTATTATTGTAGGAGGATTAGGGTTAGGGTTAGAGTTAGGGGTACAGTCAAAATGCCAAATCCTGGCCAAAACTGAGCCATGGCGGAAGGATACCCAATACTCAACCTTATCACTACCTTCGGTCTTATCACTGGCGTAGTGATTTTTGTTCTCGGGTCATGGCTCGGGTTAAAGTTAGGGCTCGGGTTAGGGCTGAGGTTTGGGCTAGGGTTAGGGTTAGGGGTACAGTCAAAATGCCAAATCCTGGCCAAAACTGAGCCATGGCGGAAGGATACCCAATACTCAACCTTATCACTACCTTCGGTCTTATCACTGGCGTAGTGATTTTTGTTCTCGGGTCATGGCTCGGGTTAAAGTTAGGGCTCGGGTTAGGGCTGAGGTTTGGGCTAGGGTTAGGGTTAGGGGTACAGTCAAAATGCCAAATCCTGGCCAAAACTGAGCCATGGCGGAAGGATACCCAATACTCAACCTTATCACTACCTTCGGTCTTATCACTGCTAGGGTTAGGGTTAGGGGTACAGTCAAAATGCCAAATCCTGGCCAAAACTGAGCCATGGCGGAAGGATACCCAATACTCAACCTTATCACTACCTTCGGTCTTATCACTGGCGTAGTGATTTTTGGGCTCGGGTCATGGCTCGGGTTAAAGTTAGGGCTCGGGTTAGGGCTGAGGTTTGGGTTAGCGTTAGGATTAGTCGTGTTGTGTTCGGTTTCAAGAAGATAGAATGTTTGCCAGAAGCTGGGGAAGGGGTAGAATTGAATTCATAATTCATAATTCATAACCCATAATTCATAATTCAGAACTCATAATTCAGAACTCATAATTCATAATTTTTAAAAATTCTTAACCCAGATATTGTAGGGTTATGGCTATTGTTAGGGTTAAGACAGTGAGTGCTAGAGCAGGATAACCAGACACATTCACCACGTTCAACGAGCCAAAAAATTGGTAAAGCCGTTCAAGTTCAAAATGTTCAACTTTAAACTAGTTACTTTCGAATGTGAAGATAAATGAACAACGAACAAAGTTGGTGTCAAAACAGACTATTTAATACTGTCACCAAAAGGCAGGTCCCTTTGACATGTCGAGTCGAATCCATGCCAGCGGTCAGAGGGGGGAAGAGGGCGAGGAAGAAAGATTACATGAACGCGGACAACCACACTGTCCAAGCGTCAGAGCTTATAGTACATTCCCTACGATTCTCGACCACTTCTTAAATCGCTTTTAGACTATAAAAGACTAGTAATGCTATGATAGGCAAGGAGAGGGTTAGGGTTAGGGTTAGGGTTAGGGTTAGGGGTTAGGGTTAGGGTTAGGGTTAGGGGTTAGGGTTAGGGTTAGGGTTAGGGTTAGGGTTAGGGTTTAGGGTTAGGGTTAGGGTTAGGGTAAGGTATAAGGAATAATGGACATTTTAAAGTGGTTTAGGGTTAGAGGCGGAAGGATACCGACCTTATCACTACGGTTTGGACTGATCACATGCGTAGTGATTCCGAGTTTTGCTTACCCTACAGGGTAATTGCCTACCATGTTCTTTGCCTTCGTGGTAATTGTGTTTTTTCTTCAAAATGTGTCTCATCTATCTTTTTGTTCTTAATTAATTATTAAATTAATAAGTTAATTAGTTCATTAATGAAGTCTGGAAAAAGGATAAAGTCCCTCAAGTTCAAAGATAGAATGTAAAAATATTGTTGGTGACAGATTAAGTGTCCTTGTAATAAAAATTTATTATGAGGAATATCCTGGTGACCCTAAATCCGAGGTATTTACTTCTTATAACAGGAAATGCCAGCTTATCACCTTGGTTAGACCACACATTTTACCAAATTGTGCAACTAGATATAACAGCATCCTTCTCGGACTTCTTAAGGTAGAAACTAAATTTACATACACACAGCATCTATTGAGGGTTTGAAATGTTACAACCATTTGGTTTCAATCTACAACTGTGGAAAAATGTGATGCTAGCAAAATATCTTTTGTTCCATTTAGTTCTTGTTAGGTTCTCACGTTACTCAACCCGGGGCATCGTATGCTCCTTATTGAAATGTGCCACGTGACATAGGGATAGAACCTTGAATTGTAATATCATCTTATGATCCGGTTTTTTTAAACAATACTAGCCTTATCGTGCAAAATCGGTCTGTCTTTACATATGCACAAACTGATTTTAGATTTAATCTCAGCCATAGATGAACCTGATTACCCAGAGCAATCTTTTCCGATATCTTTAGTAAACGCGGGGTGCATACATGCAGTTTTGTAGGCATGCTGTTTAGGTTCGATATTGTAAGTCGGTAGAGCGGCTTGGCCGACGTTGTGCAACGTCCAGAAATGCGATAGTCTATATGTTAATGTTGCAAACTAGCACCACATGTTACAACTATTACGTCTGCTGACCTTGTACGATGTAGCTTGTTGAAGTCTCCTACAAGCACGAAGTCCTGCCT